>NW_028289537.1:0-49665 GCF_059628265.1 Tinamus guttatus | reverse complement strand
GTCCCGGGGGGGGGGGGGCCGTTACCTGTGTGTCTGCGCTGGCTCTCGGGGACCCAGTTCAGCTCCTTGTAAAACTCTGGGGAGGGGGAAGGAGAAACGGGATGAAGCCAAACCCGCCCCCCCCCCCCCAGCACGTCCCTCCCCCCCGCCGGGATGCAGCATTCCCGACCCCCCCCCCCCTCCCCCCCCCCCAGCTGTTGGCACCTGGAATGGCGGGGGGGGGGGGGGGGGGGGCAGACCAGACCCAGCCCGGGAATCCCGGATCCCCCCCCCGCCCCCCATAGTCCTTTGTGCTGCCGCGCCAGTGCGCAGGTTGCCATGGAAACCGGCAGGGGATTGGGGGGGGGAGCAGGGCGCTGAGACCCCCCCCCCTTCCCCAAACCCTCCCTCCCACCCCCTGCAGGTGAAGGGACCCCCCCCCACCCCCCAGCCCTGGACCCCAGGTGGCTCTGGGACCCCCCCCCCCCCAAAGGGGACAGGGACCCCTAGGGCCTCCCTGCATGGGGAGATGCCCCAGCCCCCCTCGAAGATGGGGACGGGATCCCCCCCCCCCCAGCCCCCCCCGCATGGTGCAGAGATCCCGCGGGACGAGTCTGAGACCCTGCCCAGGTGGAGCAGAACCCCTGGCACCTCCCAGGGACGGAGGGGGAACCCCCGGGAATGGGGGAGGGAGCCCTGGAGCCTGCCCAGGATGGGGCCGGGAGCGCTCTGAGTCCCAGGATGGGGCAGAGACCCCTCCTTGGGCTGGGGATGGGATCCCTGGGATACCCGGGATGGGGCTGGGACCCCCCAGGGGTGGGACAGGGACCCCCCAAGATGGGGGCCAAGATCCCTCTAGAATGGGGCAGGAGCCCCCTGCGACGGAGATGGGATCCCTGGGATCCCCAAGATGGGCCTGGGACCCCCCCCCGGGATGGGGTAAGGACCCCTGAGAACTCCAGGATGGAACAGGGACCCTCCCCCTCAAGAAGGGGCTGAGATACCCCTAGAATGGGGAAGAGACCCCCTGGGATGGCATGGGATACCCAGGACGGGGCTGGGATCCCCAGGGATGGGACAGGGCTCCCCCAGGATGGACCGGGACCCCCCCAGGCCAGCCCGGGACACCCCCGGGACGGAGCAGGACCCCCCAGGCCAGTCCGGGACGCCCCCGGGATGGACTGGGACCCCCCCCCCAGGCCGGTCCGGGATGCCTCTGGGATGGAGCAGGACCCCCCAGGCTGGCACGGGGGGCCGTTGTGCTCACGCTTGTGGTTGTTCTTGCGCTGGGAAGGGCAGCGCGTGGCGCTCGCCGTTCTCCTCGCCCTCCTCCTCGGCCAGGTGCGTGTGCGTGTAGTGGTAGCTGAGGCCGGGCCGGTTCTTGTAGCGCTTCCCGCAGACTGCGCGGGACGGCGGGGAAAAGGAGGCGGAGGGGGTTGAGCATCCCCGGATGCCTGGGCCCCCGCCCGCCATCCTTGCATGGTCCCCACCCTGCGCCACCCGGACGCCTGGGCCCCACTCCTTGCGGTCCCCTGTGGTCCCGTCCCCCCGGACGCCTGGGCCCCTCGTGGCCGTACTCACTGTCGCACACGTAGGGCTTGTCCCGGTCCTCCAGCGTGGTGGCATCCTGCCTCTTCCGCATGCCCCCGATGCCGTAGGCCTGGGAGAGGCAGGAATGAGACCCCCCCACCCCGCCATGAAGCACCCCCCTCGGGTCCCGTCCCGTCCCACCTTGCCCTTGTTCTTGTTCTTGCGCCGTGGGGTGTCGTCCTCCAGCTCGTCACCCTCCAGCTCGTGAGGGAACTCGCCCATGGGCGGCTTCTGGACACAAGGATGGCCACGCGGACCCAGGGGACGGACGCGTGGACGCGGGGAGCGAATGCACAGACACAGGGATGGTCACATGGAGCCAGGGATGGCTGCATGGATGCAGGGAGGGATGCACAGGCACGGGGATGGACGTCGGGAAGGATGCATGCACCCAAGGAGGGACACAGGGACACGGGGATGGCTGCACAGACCCGGGAACGGCCGCACGGACCCACAGGCGGCTGCAGAGGGATGGCACTGGATACTCGGACCCAGGGACAGGCGAGGAGGGACACGGGGACGCCGGGAGGACGCAGAGCCGCACGCAGGGCCGTGCGGCCGGCCGCACCTGGCAGTCCAGCGCAGCCTCCTCCTCCTTGAGCTCGGCCTTCTTGTCGCCGGGCTCGGCGCAGAGCAGGGCCTCCAGCACCGGCCCCTCGGGGAGCCCCCCCTCCTTCTTCAGGGGGGCCTCGCAGTCTGCGGGCACCAAGGGGGGGGGGTGAGGAGGGTGCCGGGGGGGGTCCTCATGCACCAGGGTCCCTGTAAACCCTCTCATGTCCCTTGTTCCCGGCCACATCGCCATGCACCCAAAATGTCCCCCGTGTGCAAGCTCCATGCACCACGTCCCCGTGTACCCCAATACATCCCCAAGCGCCCTCTCCCCATGCACCCCAATACGTCCCCATGCGCCCTCTCCTCACGCACCCCAATACATTCCCTTGCGCCCGCTCCCCATGCACCCCAATACGTCCCCATGCACCCTCTCCCCATGCACCCCAACGTGTCTCCATGTCCCCTATCTCCAAGCACGCTGCCACTCACAGGGCCGCAGCCGCGGGTCCTCCAGGATGTTCAGCCGCCGCTTCTTGCGCCAGCAGCGCGCAGGGTATGTGTAGATCTGCCCCGGCGCCAGTCCTGCGGGCGCAGGGCGTCACCAGGGCCCCAGGGGCACGGGGACAATGGGGGAGAGGGTCAGGGACACCCCTGGGGGGGGGTGCATGGGGACAGGCGCATGGGGACATATTGGGGTGCATGGGGACAGGGTGCATGGGGACATACTGGGGTACATGGGGACGTGGTTGGGGACATGGGATGTGACAGAATGTACGGGGACAGGGAGGAGTGCACAGGGACGTGGCAGAATATATGGGGACAGGGTGCATGGGGACATATTGGGGTGCATGGGGACGTGGTGCATAGGGACAGCACATGGGGACATGTTTGGGGGCATGGGGATGTGGCTGGGGACATGGGACATGACTGGGTGCATGAGGACATGGCAGGGTGCACGGGGACAGTGCACATGGGGACATGGTGCATGGAGGCAATGCATGGAGGCAGGGTATGTGGGGACATAATGGAGTGCATGGGGACACGGCGGGGTGCATGGGGACATAATGGAGTGTATGGGGACACGGCGGGGTGCATGGGGACACTGCAGGGTGCATGGGGACATAATGGAGTGCATGGGGACACTGCAGGGTGCATGGGGACACGGCGGGGTGCATGGGGACATAATGGAGTGCATGGGGACACTGCAGGGTGCATGGGGACAGGGTGCACAGGGACATGCGAGGGCACCCTGGGATGCGCAGGGCCCAGGAAAGCGCCTGGGGCTGGTGCACAGGGACACCCAAGGGTGCAGGGGGCACAGTCCCGGGGCGGGGGGGTCTCACCGGGCCCCCGGTGCGTCTTCTCCATCCAGATGTAGCAGTTGCCCTGGGCGACGCCGGTCTGCGAGTCGAGGAAGGGCAGGCGCAGGCTGCGCTCGGCGCAGAGCCGCGCGTTGTAGCTGCGACAGTGCTCGAGCGCCTCGCGGTAGAACTCCTCGCCGAGGCTGCGCGGCACCGTCAGCGCCGCCGCCGGCCCGCGCCCGCCTCGCTGGCACCCCAAAGAGCCCCGCATTGCCCCCAAACCCTCCACGGGGAGCGGGCGCCGACCTCTGCCCCGGGCGGCCCCAAAATGCCCCACATTGGCCCCAGGTCCTGCATGGGGAGGGGGCTGCAGGCTCCTGCCCCAGGTGAGGGATCCCAAATCCCCCCCAATCCCTGCAGTTGGGATGCAGACGCCCTCTCCCTGCTATATATATACCCAGATTGGCCCAAAATGCTGCCATCCTGCACGGGGAGGGTGACATAGACCCACGTCGCAGGCAGGAGACCCCAAAAGGCCCCTGACTGTCCCCAAAATCCTGCTTTGGGAACAGGGAAGGGGACACAGACCACCCCCAAACCAGCTGGGGGACATCAAAAACCCTTGGACTGACCCCAGATCCCCGAATAGGGACTCTCCACCCCAGCCATGTCCCAGATTTCCCCAGATTGTCCCCATATCCCGGCATCCTGGATGGGGAGTGGGTGCCCCAAATCCTCCCAGACCGCCCCAAATCCCTCCAAGTGGTCAGGGAAGGGGACACAGACCTCCCACCGTAGCCAGGTGACCCGAAACCCCGAGGATCGGCCCCAAATCCCAGCATACTGGATGGGGAGGGGGTCCCGAAACCCCCGGGGCAGGGGGTGACAATTGCGCGGCTCCGGGTGCCCGGCGGGGGGCGCCGCGCCCGGACGCCTGGGCCCCTTCCCGCCGGCGCGGGGGGAGGCGGGGGTTGGAGCAGGGGGGCGGGGTTGGGGCCCGGACGCCTGGGCCCTCCTCGCCCGCGGCTGCGGCCGCTGTGGGGATCGGGGCAGCCGGGGATGCCCGGCGTGGGGCCGGGCCGGGCCGGGCCTGGGAGGAGTCTCCGGGCAGGCCCCGGTATCGCGGGATCCTCCTTACCGGTACCGGCCCGGGGGACCCCTCCACACTGGCACCGGGAGGAGCCTCCACACCGGGACCGGGAGACCCTCCATCGCGAGCCTTCATAGCGGTGCCAGCAGGACCGTCCCGAGCGGCACCGACACCGTTACCGGAGCTCCCTCCATACCCGGACCAGGAGCGATACCCCCTATACCGGCACCGCGGATCTCCCCAGGCCGGTACCGGGCCCCTGCATAGCGGTACCTGGCCCTCCGTGCCGATACTGGGTCTCCCCGTGCCGGTACCGGGTCCCCCTATGCCGGCACCGGGTCCTGTCTTCGCAGTGAAGGGTCCCCCCATAGCGGTAGCCGGTCGCCACATGCCGGCACCGGCTCCTGCCATCGCGGTACCGGGTCCCCCCCCGCCAGTACCGAGTCCCTCCATCGCGACACCGAGTCCCCCCGTGCCGATACTGGGTCCCCCCACGCCGGTATCGGGTCTCTCCGTGCCGGTACCGGGCGGGGCCGGGCTCGGCGGTGGGAGGCGCCCCCCCCGGGCCGGGGCTCGGCGGGCGGCGGCGGCACGAGCGGTGCCGGGCGGCGCCGAGGGGGAGTCGGAACCGGGCCGGGGGTCCTGGGGGGGCCGGGGGGGCCGTGCCCGCACTCACCATTTGAGGGGCTTGTGCAGCGCCGTGGCCATTTTGCGCCGGCGGGGCCGCTCCGCCGCCCGGGCGTGGGGAGGGGGCGGCGGGCTCAGCCCCCCTCTCCCCCCGCCCCCCCGGAGGCCCCCGACCCCCCTCCCCGATCGAGCGCCCCCTCCCCCGGCTCCCCCCCCTCCGGTACCCGCCCGACTTGGGGGGGGGGGGGAGGACATACACTACATATCCCAGCATGCCGCGCCCCTGCGGCCCGCCCCCATTGGCTGGGGGGGGGGCTGTCAGTTGGGGGGGCGGAGTTTGTGCCCCCCCAAAGAAAGGGGCGGGGGGTCCCCGCTGTCCCCGCAGGGCTGCACCCGAGCGGAGGGGGGGACCCCTACGGGTGCAGGGGGCCCGGGAGTTCGGGAGGAGCTCGCACGCGCCTTGCACGCGCCTTGCACACGCCTTGCACATGCCTTGCACATGCCTTGCACACGCCTTGCACGCGCCTTGCACGCGCATCACGCACACCACATCGTGTGCGCGCACTTCACGACGGGCCCTACACCTGTGGCCTGGTGTGCATGCGCACACCCTGACAGGCTGTGCACACCCGGCATCGCCTGTGCACACCTGGACAGACTGTGCACATCCGGCATCGCCTGTGCACAACCGGACAGGCTGTGCACACCCAGTAGCACCCGGCATCGCCTGTGCACACCTGGACAGGCTGTGCACACCCGGCATCACCTGTGCACAACTGGACAGGCTGTGCGCACCTGGACAGGCTGTGCACACTCAGTAGCCCCCGGCAGGTCAGCAGTGCACACCCTGACAGGCTGTGCACACCTGGACAGACTGTGCACACCCGGCATCGCCTGTGCACACCTGGACAGGCTGTGCACACCCAGCATCGCCTGTGCACAACCGGACAGGCTGTGCACACCTGGACAGGCTGTGCACACCCAGTAGCCCCCGGCAGGTCAGCTGTGCACACCCTGACAGGCTGTGCACACCCAGCATCGCCTGTGCACACCTGGACAGGCTGTGCACACCCAGTAGCCCCCGGCAGGCCAGCTGTGCACACGCAGCTCCCCACGCTCGACGCTTGCACCCCTGGCCGCTTGTGCACCAACACTCGGCCACGTGGACGCGCTGCTCTAGCTCTGCCCCCCCCCAACTCACTGCACCTCGACACCCCCAGACTCCCTGCGCCCCTCGGTGCAGCTCGGGGCCCCCCTGAGTACCCGGGACCCAAACGCCGCCCCCAGCACCCTGTGCACGGCAGCCCCTCCGTGCACCCCTGACACCCCCGCACCGCTGTGCCCCCCAGCTCCCTGTGCACCCCCCGGTGCCTCGCAGAGCCTCGGTGCCCCCGGGCGCTCTGTGCACCCCCGGGTCCCCCCCCGCACTCACGCCTTCAGCGGATCGTGCACGGCGGCGGCCATGGCCCCGGCGCGCCCGGGCCCGAGCAGCGCCCCGGCGCCTCCCGCATCCTCCGAGGCCGCGGCCGGGGCCGGGACCGGGGCCGGGGCCGGGGCGCTGCGGGCGGCCCCCAGCCCGCCCCGTGGCCCGGCACGCTGGGAAGTGTAGTCCGCCCCGCCCCCGGGACGGACCGGCACCGGGATGGGAAACGACACCGGCACCGGGGGAAAGACCGGGAGCGAGAACGAGACCGAGACCGAGCCGAGACCGGGACCGGGACCGGGACCAGGACCGAGCTTGCACTGCCCGTAGCCTCGGCGGGACCTGCACCCCCTCCACGGGATCCTGACCCGCTTTCCCTCCGGGACCCCGCACCCTCCGGCAGGACCCCCCCCCCCCTGCGGGACGCTGTCCCCCCAGCCGACCCCATGGAGTCCGCGCGGGATCGCTGGAGCCCTGGGGGGGACCCCGGACCCCAATCTGGGCCCCATCCCTCCGGACGCCCTCGGACCTCCGAGTTCTTCCCCCTGCATCTCACGGACACCCCTCCCCGGCTCCCCCTGCACCCCTGTCCGACCCCGTAGAAGCCGGCGAGACCCCAGCCCCTGCACTGACCCCGCCGGCCCCGAGCGCAACCACTACCTGGATCCCTGAGCCCCCCCACCCCGAACCCCCGAGACCCTCCGGGGGAACCTGAGTCCTCGGCCGACCCCCAGGACCCCGGCGGGACCCTGTGCCAGCCCCCCCACTCCGACCCTTTCTGGGCCAGACCCTGACCCAAGCCCCGACTGGGACCCGCTCAGACCCATAGAATTGAACCAGAATCACCCCCGGTCCCACAGACCGTCCCCTCCCAGCCCCATAGACCAGCCCCTTCCCCCTGCAGAGGGACCCCAGCCCAAAGACCTTGTGGGACCCCCCGCTCCGTCCCCATAGACCCCTCTGAGCTCTCGCCCCCGCCCCGCTCCGGCAGGACCCCCCCCCCCCTCCCAGGCCTCCCCACCCCAAAACGAGGAAAACTGAGGCCGGGCCGGGGGGGGCTCGGGCCCCTTCCAACGCCGCGGCCCCTTTAAGGCCCGGCGGGATCCCTGCAGGTTGCCACGGCAACCGCGCAAGATTCAGTTCCTTATGCAAGATAAGGCCATAAATATATATATATGTATAAAAATGTGTGTGTGTGTGTGTGTGTGTGTGTGTGTGCCCGGCCAGGCGTGCACATGCGTGCACAGCAGCGAGCGCACGCGTGCACGGCCAGGACATGACACTGGGTCTGTTAGAACCCTCCAGGGATACAAAATTGTGGAAATGTGGAGAGAAAATCCATCAGGGGCGGCTGCACACCTCGTATGGGGGTCCATGCACACCTTGCACGTGGGTCCGTGCACACCTCCCACGAGGGTCTACGTGTGCTTTGCAGCAACATCCAGAGCGCAGCCCAGGATCCCCTCCCCCTGGCGACATCACCCCCCGCTCTGCACTTAAAGGGTAACATATTTATATATATATTATATTAAATTAGAGAAAAATACAAAAATCTGCTTAAGTTAAAAAAAAAGTATGCAGGACAGAGGGGAGAGGCTGGAGCCCCCCCAGGTTCCTTGGTCCTGGGTACCCCCCCAGGGCTGAAAGGAGGAAGGGGGGGGCTCAGACCCCAGACCCCCCCACCTTGGTCTCCAGCACCCAGCCCCGGCCCTGGGGACCCCCCCAACCCCCCTGTCACCCTGGGGACCCCCCCAACCTTTCCGGGGGGCACTGGGGACTTGCGGGGGGGGGCTGGGGACCCCTCATCCTCAGTGGGGGTGCCCCAGGGCCCCGCGGTGTTGGGGGGGGGCATGGAGCCCCCCCCGCGCTCACAGCTCCACCGGGAAGGTTTTGTGCCCGTCGCCCCCGAAGGGGTTGGGGGGGGCGGGCGGGGGACCCCAGCGCCACCCATTGCGCCTCGAAGGGGTCCGGGGGGGGGCCCGGGGGGGCGCCTTGGCCGGCGGGTGGTGGGGGGGCGCCGAACTCCTGGGCCACCATCTGCGAGGGGGTGAGACCCGCGGCGGGGGGGGGCGGCCCCCCCGCGAAGGGCACGAAGGGCGCGAGGAAGACGCCGGTGGCGACGGGCGGCCCGGGGGGGGGGGCACCGGCTGCTGCTGCTGCTGCTGCTGCGCCCGGGCCGCCCGGGCCACCTCCTCGAGCCAGCGCTCGGCCTCCGACGGCGTCCGGCGGTGGCCCGGGGCGGGGGGGGCGGCGTCCGGGGCGCCCCCCGGCCACGAGACGGGGCCTGTCATGGAATCATGGAGTGGTTAAGGGTGGAAGGGACCTCCGGAGGCCCGTGGGGGGAGGAGGAGGAATGCGGGGGAGGAAGGGGGTGGGGGGGGTTCCAATGCAAGGGGGTGGCCCTATGCATGGGGGGGGGGGGTCCTAGGCATGGGGGGATGCCTGGGGGTGTCCCTGTGCATGGGGGGTGTCCCTGTGCAAGGGGGTGTCCCTATGCAGGGAGTGTCCCTGTGCAAGGGGGTGTCCTGTGCATGGGGGGGGGGTCCCTGTGCAAGGGGGTGTCCCTGTGCATGGGAGGGGGGGTGTCCCTGTGCAAGGGGGTGTCCCTGTGCATGGGGGGGTTCCTGTGCAAGGGGGTGTCCCTGTGCATGGGGGGGGGGGGGTTCCTGTGCAAGGGGGTTCCCCCTATGGAGAGGGAATGGGGGGAACCTCATGTGCGGGGGGGGCCCACGGTTGGCCCCAATTTTGGGGGTGCCCCATGCAGGCGGGGGGGTGCCGGGGGGGACAGCGCGGTACCTGCAGGGCGGCCTCGGCGGGGTGGGGGGGCGGGGCGGGGGCGGCGCCAGGCGGGGGGGGGGGCCCGGGCAGAGAAGTGTCCATCTGGCTGCAGAGGGCGCCGATGGCGTCACTGTCGCCAGGGTGGGGGGCGACTCCCAGCTCCAGAACTGCGGGGGGGGGCAGGAAAAACATCAGCAACACCCCCCACCCCCCCACCCAAAGAGCAAGTCCGGGGGGGGGGGCAATACCCGGGGAGGAGGAGGGCAAAGCACCCAGGTGTGCAGTGCCCGGGGGGGGGGCAATATCCATAGGGGGACTCAATGCCCAGGAAGGTGTCAAATCCACAGGGACGTGGGGCCCGAGGGCACAATATCCACGTGCTGGGGGGGGAATGCAGTATCCATGGAGGGAGGTGGGGGCGGTGCAGAGCCCCTGAAGTGCAATATCCATAGGGGCTGCAGTGCCCGGGGACGGGGTGCAATATCCATAGGGGTGCAATGCCCTGGGGGGAGGGGTGCCATGCCCGCAGGGGTGCAATATCCATAGGGTGGCACTGTCTATAAGGCTGCAACACCCAGGAAAGTGCAATGCCCCGCAAGGTACGATGCCGGCAGGGGGTGGCATATCCATAGGGATGCAATATCCATAGGGATGCAATGCCCAGGAAGGTGCAATGCCCGGGGCAGGGGTACGTGCGATGCCTGGGGGGGGGGTGGCGCCCCTCACCGTGGCGTCGCTGCAGCGTGGACGGCAGCTGCTCGAGCGCAGCGAGAGCTGCCGCTTGAAGGGCGAGTTGCTGCGGCTCAGGGCCGGGAAGCCGCGGAAGGAGCCCTGGCGCACGAGCTGCTCCAGCGGCGCGTGGCGCCGCGGTGGATGCGCGGCCGGCGCCCCCCCCGCACGGCGACGACGGCCCCGTGCCCGGGGCGGGCGGCTGAGGGCGCACAGGGCTGCGTCGTGCCCGGGGGCTCCACAGGGGCTGGCAACGGGGCAGCCGCGGGAGCCGGCTCGGCTGCAGGGCAGGAAGGCATTAGAGCGGTGGCCTTCCTCCTCCTCCTCCTCCTCTTCTTTGTCCCTTTCCTCCTCCCTCCTCCTCCTCCTCGGCACCTCTCTGGGATCCGTGGGGCTGCGCGGCAGCTCCGGCGGGCGTGGGGTGGCGGTGCGGGTGCCGCCGGGCCGGGCCCCCTCAAACGTGGCTGCGACGCCGCTCTCCTTCTCGCGCCGCTGCTTGCGCTCCAGGCAGGCGGCGAAGGCGCAGCCCACGGCGTGGCTCAGCCGCTCGCCCTGCACCGAGCGGCCGTGTCCGGCACCGAGAGGCCCGAGGCACCCGCGACCCTCTGCACAAGCCAGAGCATCCCGGGTACCTGCCCCGGAGCATCCCAGGTACCCGTCCTGGAGCATCCCACATGAACTAGAGCATCTTAGGTACCCGCCCTGGAGCATCCTGCATACCCGCTTTGGAGCATCTCAGGTATCCATCCTGGAGTATCCCACATGATCTAGAGCATCCCATGCACCCAGCCCTGGAGCATCCCAGGCACCCACTCCGGAGCATCCTGCACACCGACCTTGGAGCATCCCAGGTACCCACCCTGAAGCATCCCACATGACCTGGAGCATCCTGTAGACCTGGCCTGGTCCTAGATCTGGCCCTGCAGAGCATCCCTTGGGAGCCTCAGCATTCCACACTCCCAGCCCTGGAGCATCCCCTGGAGCCTGGGAAACCTGAGCTGGAGCATCCCACACACCCCACCCTGGAGCAGAGCATCCCTCGTCATCCAGAGCATCCCCTTGTGATCCGGAGCATCCCAAGGGAGCAGAGCACCCCTTGGAGCCCCAGCACCCCCCACACCCGGCCCTGGAGCTGTCCCCGGCGCTCACGGAGTCCTGAGGGCCAGGAAGCAGTGGCAGATCCAGCGGCGTGTGGTGCCATCGCGGCAGATGTAGGAAAAGGCCTTGTCGAAGTTGCGGTCGGGGGCGCAGAATGACACCTTCTCGATGGTCTGGTCCACGAGCAGGTCCTGGCAGGAAGAGCAGGGAGGGGAGTGACGGGAGGCTGGGATGCCCGGCATGCTCCCCTCGGCTCCGCTCACCTTGGTCTTGTCGTCCACGACGCGCAGCCCGTCTGCAGATACCCACAGCACCGACTTGACAGCCTTGCGGCCGCTCTGCACAAAGCACCGTCAGCTGCGGGGGGGACCGGGAGGAAGGAGACCCCCCCATCCCACTGGAGCCGCCTCCGCCCCGGGAATGGGGCAGGGAGGCCACGGGAGCCGCTCACCGCTTTGAGCTTCTTCACAGCCTCCTCACACACGTGCATCCCCCGCGACTCGTCCACCTCCGCGTGGCCCAGGTACTGGGGGGGACATGGGCCGTGGGGGGCATCAGCACGGCCGGGCTCCCCCAACATGCATGAGGGTGCACAAGGGGGCATGAGAGTGCACACCCGAGCATGGCACCCCGTGCACGCGCATTGCAACCCATGAACCCATGCGTCTCACACATGAGCATCACACCCCGTGCATGAGCGTTGTGCCCCATGCACAAGCATTGCACCCTATGCAGTTGTGCATGAGCATCGCGTCCCGTGCACAAGCATCGCACCTCAGGCACCCCATGCACGAGCACCACACCCCATGCATGCGCATCGTGCCCTGTGCACGAGGATGCACACCCAAGCACTGCACTCCATGCACGAGCATCGCACCGCGTGCACGAGCATCGCACTGCGTGCACGAGCACCACGTCCCAGGCATGAGCATCGCACCCCATGCACGAGCATTGCACCCCATGCACAAGCAACGCGCCCCATGCACAAGCAACGTGCCCCATGCATGCACATCGCATCCCATGCACGAGCACCACACCTCATGCACCCCATGCACGAGCATCACACCCCATGCATGTGCATTGTGCCCTGTGCACGAGGATGCACGAGGGTGTACACCCAAGCACTGCATCCCATGCACGAGCATCGCACCGCATGCACGAACACCGCGCCCCAGGCATGAGCATCGCGCCCCATGCATGAGCATCGCGCCCCATGCACCCATGCACGAGCATTGCGCCCCATGCACAAGCAACGCGCCCCATGCACAAGCAACGCGCCCCATGCACGAGCATCGCACCCCATGCACGGGCATTGCGCCTCCTGCACTCATGCACTGGCATTGTACCCCGTCCATGAGCATTGCGCCCCTGTATGAGCATCGCACCCCATGCACGGGCCCCACGTCCCACACACGAGCGCCCCGGGGGCTGCGGGGGGTCCCGGTGCCGCTCACACCGCACGGGGAAGCTGCACTTGCCGCGCCGCACGGCCTCCTCGTCCGCCTGCCATTGGTGCGGCCGGCTGGCCTCGGGCACGTAGGGCGGCTTCTTGCGCCGCAGGCTCTGGCGCAGCCTGTTCATGGCGCCTGGGGGGGACGGGGAGGGAGCCCCCCCCGAACGCCTGGGCCCTCTCCTCCTATGGATCAAAGCGGCCCTGGGTGTGGGGGGGGCGCTCCAGCAGCTCCGCTTTGATCCTGGGCGGCTCCAGACGGAACTGGGCCAACATGTCCCCCCCACCACCGGGTAGTTTTAGGCCGGAGGGGACCCCCCCGCCCCGTGTCTGGGATGGGGACACGGGACCCCACGGCCAGGAGGACCGGGACAGGCCAGGGAGGGGTCCCAGTCCAGAGGGGGATCCCGGTGCTTTGCGGGTCCCCAGTGCATGGGAGGGCAGCGACGGGGGGATGTGACGGTGCACGGAGAGGCTCCCGGTGCCCGGGGGGTCCCGATGCATGGGGGGGGTCCCGGTGCCCAGGAGGTCCCGGTGCATGGGGGAGGGGTCCCGGTGCCCGGGGGGTCCCGGTGCGCGGGGGGGGGGGGCCGTCCCCCCCTCCCTTACCCCCGCCGCAGCCCCGCGGCTCCGCTCGGCTCGGCCGGCCCCGCCCCCCGCCCCGCGGCCCCGCCCCCCGCGCCGGGCTGTTCCACGCACGCGCCTTCCGCTTCCCTCATGCATACGCAAACGAGACGCTGGCGCCCCGCCCCCTATGCAAACGCTCCCCCCTTCTGTCACGCCCTCCGCGCTCTCTTATGCCATTGGGGGGGTGGTATGCAAATGAGGCGGCCGCACCCTCTCCCGTGGCCCCGCCCCCCGACAGAGCCGCCTGACCACGCCCACTTCCTCCGCTATTCGCCCGACTTTGAGAATACGCAAATGATGCACCAGGGTCTTATGAATATGCAGACGTGGTCGCGGCTCATTTACATGAAAGCCCCACCCCCTCCATCTGGTGTCCCCAGGCCCACCCGCCCCGTAGCAGGAACCTGCCGCAAAATTAGAAAATCCTGCCCCAAGATCGGAAAATCCCGCCCCAAAACACGAACCCCCCCCCACCCAGCAGCCTGCCCCAAATCCCAGACTTTCCACCCCCAAATCAGGCCCTCCCACCAAGAACCGTCAAAAACACCGCATAAACCCCTAAACACACCCAAAAAACCAGGCTCTAGGGTCAGGGCCTGCCCCCTTTTGGGGCAAATTCCCCACTTTTATTGGCCACCTGGAGCTGGTGGCCCCCGGGCAGCTGAGACCAGAGATCCCAGAGGGACCCAGGGGGGATCCCGGTCTCACTACAAGATCCACAGGGGGATCTGGAGAGATCCTGGTCCCATCCCTAAAGACGAGAGCACGTGGGGACAGCCTGGTCTCATCCCAAGGATTCACAGCAGGATGCAGGGAGATCCTGGTTCCATCCCGAGGATCCGCAGGAGGATGCAGGAAGATCCTAGTCTCATCCCAAGGATCCAGGGCGACCCCGGCGCCCTGCTAGGTTTGGGCCGGGGCTCCGGGAGGAGATCCCGGCTGCTCCCGGTGTTCCCAATACCGGCTGTAGACGTCATCAAAGAGGCTCTGGCAGCGCACGCGGGCCTGGAGCTGGGCGCATGCCAGGAAGGATCCGGCCATTTTCCGGTGCAGGGAATAGCTGGGCTCCGGCGGCGGCACCAGGCGCTCCCGGAGCATGGCCGGCACCAGCGCCCGGATGCGGCGCGCCGTGCTCTGCGCTCCGAAGTCGAAGGGCTCCGGAGACGCGAAGGCTTCGCCCAGGATCATCACAGCATCCACATGCGCCGCCTCGAACGCCTGCCGGAGCTGGAGCTGGAGAATCCGGACTCAACCCGGATCCACCGCCGCCCCTCTGGACCTCACCTTGGTCTCGAATCCCGTCAGGAACTTGAGATCCCTGGATTTCCGCAGCACCTTGTCCCGGTCGCCGTCAGCCGCGGCTCTCACCACCTGTGGGAGCGTGTGGGAACGGAAATGGAAAAATTCGGCGGAATTGCTGGAAAAAGCGGCTCCGGGAAGGCCAGCATGCCTCCGTGCATGCGCGGCCCCCACCTCGATGTAGTGATCTGTGAATTCCTTCGGGAAGGAGCGGCTGGCTCCGAAGTCCACCAGGGTCACCTGGGAGGTGGACGGAGAGCGAAAAACTGAGTGCGGACACCGGGATCCCCGGAAGGACAGACGGAGCCGGAGCGGCCTCCTTACCTGGTGCTTCCCGGCATCGTAAATGAAGTTGGCCCAGTTGGGATCCGTCTGCATGAAGCGGAACTCGAAGAGCTCCCGCAGGCAGAGGCGCAGGAGCTGGGAGCCGATCTGGGAATGGAGCGGGAACGCACGCTCATCCTGGGCCGTCCCGGCATTTCCGGCGTTCCCGCCTTCCCGGTGCACTCGCCTCGTCCCGCAGCTCCTGGCGTAGCTCCCGGCACTGATCCAGCGGGACGCCGCTTCCCAGCTCCATACTGAGCACGCGCGCGGTGCTCAGCTCCTCGATGACGCGCGGCACCACGAAGAACGGATCGTCCCGGAGCAGCCGCCTGCGGCCCGCATGGAGCATGGGACACGGAGCAGGAGACACGGAGCCGGGGGACGCGGAGCCGGGCATCCCCAGCATTCCCAGACCAGAATGTCCGGGCGCATCCGGCTTCGCGGCGATAGTCGCATTCCCATTCCAGCTCCTTCTGCAGGACGCGCAAAGCATTGTCGGCAAAGAGACCTGGAAAAGAATGAGGATTACGGGGGGAAAAGCGCATCCGGCGCTCCGGAGCAGGAATGCCGATCCCGGCGCTCACCCCGCGGCACCGCCGCACTCATGCGGAGCAGCGCCAGCAGGTTGTCCACGTCGCTGCGGATGCTGCGGGCCACGCCAGGATACTGCGGGAATACCGGGTGGCTCGGGAATGCCGGGGGCCGCACCGGAGTTCCCGGTGTTCCCGGGCACCTCACCTGGATCTTCATGGCCACGGCGGTGCCGTCGGGAAGCGCCGCCAGGTGCACCTGCCCGATGGAGGCGGCCGCAAACGGAGTTTCCTCAAAGGCGGCCACCTTGTCCCGCCAGCCGCTTCCCAGCTCCTCCGAGAGCACCCGCTGCACACGGAAGCACGGGAAGTGCCACGGAAAGCGGCTTGGGAAGCGCTCAGGGAAACGCAATGGGGAATATAGCAGGAAAGGTGTTGGGAAGCGGGCTGGGAAGGGCACAGGGAAACACGATGAGGAATGTGGCGGGAAGGGTGTTGGGAAGCACGATGCGGAGCGTGCTGAGAAGTGCACCTGGAATCACACTGGGAAGCACATTCGGAAGCAGAATAGGAGCACGCTGGGAAACACACTGGGAATAAGCGCACTGGGAAGCGTGACAGGAATCATGGTGGGAAGCGTGCTAAGAAGCGCACTGAAAGGCGAATTAGGAAATGGGCTGGGAAACGCAGCACAAAGCACGCTAGGAATCACACCAGGAACCATGCTAGGAAGCATGATGGAAGCATGACAGGAAATGCACTGGGAATTGCGCCCGGAATCCCGCTGGGAATTGTGCTGGGAATCCCGCTGGAGCCACTCACGCTCGCCTGCCAGCCAGGCATGAAGTCGGCACCGCTCCGCACGCGCTCCAGGATCCGCTGCAGCTGCGGGCTCAGGAGGTCGCCGCCTGCGGAGGGAGCGGGCTGATCCGGGCGGATCCGTCCGGGCCGATCCCGATCCCGATCCCGGCGGCTCCGGGCGGGAGCACGCACCGTGCATGCTCAGCAGCTGGCCCAGCTTGAGCGCGGCGCCGCGCGCCCGGCACAGCGCGGCCACCAGCCGCTCCGCGTTGGCCTCCGACAGGGAAGCGCTGCCTGCGGGACGGGGAGCGTGAGCGCCCCCTGCTCCAGGCGTCCCTCCCGCCGGCTCCGTGTCCCCGTGTCCCCGTGTCCCGCCCCCGGCTCCGTGTCCCTGTGTCCCTGTGTCCCTCCCGCCGGCTCCGTGTCCTGCCCTGCGCCATGTCCCCCCCGCCGCGTCCCCCCTCCCTCCCCCGTGTCACTCCTGTGTCCTCCTCTTCTCTGCTCCGTGTCGCCCCCTTCCATGTCCTTCCTCTGCTTCCCGGCTCCACGTCCCAGCCTGCATCGTGCCCCCCACTTTCCCTGTGCACCCCTCAACGTGTCCCCTCCTGCTCCGGACCCCTCCCCTTCCCAGATCCGTGCCCCCCTCTTCCTGCCTCCGTGACCCCTCCTTCCCACTGTCCCCCCCTGCTCCATGTCCCCCCCCCTTCCCGGTGTCCCCCCCGCTCCGTGTCCCCCCTTCCCGGTGTCCCCCCGGTCCGTGTCCCCCCTTCCCGGTGTCCCCCCCGCTCCGTGTCCTCCCTTC
The DNA here is from genome assembly GCF_059628265.1 of Tinamus guttatus. NCBI lineage: Eukaryota > Metazoa > Chordata > Aves > Tinamiformes > Tinamidae > Tinamus > Tinamus guttatus. The sequence continues at coordinate 32,665 of NW_028289537.1, read as the reverse complement.
CCGGTGTCCCCCCCTGCTCCATGTCCCCCCCCCTTCCCGGTGTCCCCCCGCTCCATGTCCTCCCTTCCCGGTGTCCCCCCCGCTCCGTGTCCCCCCTTCCCGGTGTCCCCCTGCTCCGTGTCCCCCCTTCCCGGTGTCCCCCCGCTCCGTGTCCCCCCTTCCCGGTGTCCCCCTGCTCCATGTCCCCCCTTCCCGGTGTCCCCCCGCTCCGTGTCCCCTCTTCCCGGTGTCCCCCTGCTCCGTGTCCCCCCTTCCCGGTGTCCCCCCGCTCCGTGTCCCCTCTTCCCGGTGTCCCCCCGCTCCGTGTCCCCCCTTCCCGGTGTCCCGGTGCTCACCGGGCCGCTGCTCCCCCCGCAGCGACGTCCGCGCAGTCTCCGCCAGCGCCCCCAGCCCCAGCCCCACGGCCAGGCCTGGGGGGATCCATGACGCCGTTCCCGCCCGTTCCCCCCGTTCCCGTCCATCCCTTCCCCTCCGTCCTGGTTCTCCCCACGTCACCCCATCCCATCCATCCTCCCCACCCTGTCTCATCTGTCTCCATGCCCATTCCCACCCCCATTCCCACTCCCATCTCCATTCCCACTCCAATTCCCATCCCCATCCATGCGCCATTCCCACCCTCATTCCTGCCCTATTCCCGCTCCCATCCCTATTTCTCCTCTCCATCTCCATTCCCATTCCCGTTCCCCCACCTCCATTCTGGTCCCATTCCCGCCCCCGTTCCCACCCGCTTCCCGCCCCGTTCCCATTCCCGCTTCCCGCCCCGTTCCCGCCCCCGTTCCCGCCCCATTCCCGCCCCGTTCCCGCCCCCGTTCCCGCCCCCATTCCCGTTCCCGCCCCCGTTCCCGCTTCCCGCCCCGTTCCCGCCCCGTTCCCGTTCCCGCTTCCCGCCCCGTTCCCGCCCCCATTCCCGTTCCCGCCCCGTTCCCTTTCCCGTTCCCGCCCCGTTCCCTTTCCCGTTCCCGCCCCCATTCCCGTTCCCACCCGCTTCCCGCCCCGTTCCCGCCCCGTTCCCGTTCCCGCCCCCATTCCCATTCCCGTTCCCGCCCCGTTCCCGTTCCCGCCCCGTTCCCGTTCCCGCCCCCACCTCCGAACGCCACCAGCCGCCCCAGCCGAGTCGCCGGCACCGGCCGCTCCCGGGCGGCCCCGCCCAGCGCAGGGGGGCGCGGGGGGGAGGGCCCCCCCCGCCGCCGCCCCCCCCCACCATCTCCTTCCGGCGGCGCCTCCGGGGGGGCCCCGCGGTGCAGGGGGCGCCCGCGCGGGCGGAGCTGTGGGGGAGCAATGGGGACGATTGCGGGGGGCGGCGGAGGCATTTCGGGGTGGGACCAGGGGTCAACGGGGCCGGTTTGCGGGAGAGACCGGGAGTCAACGGGGCCCTTTTTCGGGGGCGGGGACCAGGAAGTCTCCGGTCGCCTCTGGGGGTCAGCCCAGGGGTCAGGGGTCAGACTCACGGTGCCGGGCCGGACCCACGCGGCAGCCACCTGCGGGGAGGTCAGAGGTCACGACCCTGCCCCGGAAGGCCTAGGAGGCAGCGCAGGGCCCGGCGCTCGCTCACCCTGCTCCGCGCCATCGCGCCGCTTCCGAGGGCGGGGCCCACGCCAGCCAATGGGAACCGCCGCTGCGGCGGCCAATGAACGAGGAAGGCAGGGGAGGCCCCGCCCCGTGCAGGGAGGGCGGGGCCGTGGGCAGGGGACCGCGCATGCGCAGGGGCCGCCGGGAGGGTATCCCATATCCCATGGAATCCCGTCCCATTGCATCCCGTATCTCGTTAGATCCCCTGTCCCATCGGATCCTGCATCTCATTGGATCCCGTATCCCATATCCCATCGGATCCCACATTCCACTGGATCCCGTATCCCATTGAATCTCGTATCCTGTATCCCATTGGATCCCACTGGATCCCGTATCCCATTGGGTCCCATATTCCAACAGATCCCGTATCCCACTGGACCCCCCTGCCCCGCCGGCGGCAGCAGCAGCAGCACTAACGCGGCTCTGGGTCGGGGCTTTAATGTGGTGGTGGGACAAGGTGCCCGCAGTCCCCATTCCTGGCGACGCCATTCCTGGTGCCGTCCCTGGCGTCCCCGTCACTGTCCTTGGTGTCCCCGTCGCTGTCCTCGGTGTCCCCGCCGCTGTCCTCGGTATCCCCGTCGCTGTCCTCGGTATCTCTGCTGTCCCCATCTCCATCCCTGGTGTCCCCAGGTGGGGCTGGCAGCCCCCTGGTGTCCCCGGTGTCCCCATCATCCCCGGTCTCCCCTGGTGCCAGCAGCACGGCCCTCTCGCGCAGCCCCCCAGGGTCCGCATTCCCATCACCATTCCTGCTGTCCCCGGTGTCCCCGTCGCTGTCCCCCGGTGCCAGCAGCACGGCCCTCCCGCACAGCCCCGCGCGCAGCCCCCCGGGTGGCACCACGTAGCACCGGGGGTCCCGGCCCGGGCCCAGCCGCTCCAGCTGCCCGTTGCTCCGCGCCAGCCCCCCGTAGCCCCACAGCTGCGGCCGCCGGCTCTTGCCCTGCTTGGCCACCAGCCACACGGCGTCAGCGGCCACCGTGGCCACCTCCGTGGCCACCACCCGGGCCACCGCTGCCGATGGGGCGGCCACCAGCAGCCCGGGCAGCGCCGGGTCCTCGTGAGCGGCAATGGCTGGGGGGCAGCGCAGCCCCAGGAGGAGCCCTGCGAGGGGACAAGGGGACATTGAGGGGGACACGGGGACAGCGGAGGGAACACAGGGACAGCAGGGGCTCCCCTGTGTGTGTCCCCCGTGAGCAGACGCAGGTGGCATTGGGGGGTCCCCTGTGTGTCCTGCTCCCAAGGGGACCAAGTGGCATTGGGGGGTCCCTTGTGTGCTACCCCCCACGAGGGGACACAGGTGGCATTGGGGGGTCCCCTGTGTCCCCCCCCCCCACCCCGGGGACACGGGTGGCACCGGGGGACGTACCCGACACCACGGCCCAATGGGCCTTGTGGCCCTGGCGGCAGCAGGGCTCGTGGTTCCGGTCCTCGTCGTAGCTGGGGGGAGTCAAGGAGCGACACGGGGGGACACAGGGGACACGGGGGGACACAGGGGAGACACAGGGGGACACGGGAAGGGACACGAGAGGGGACATGGTGAGGGGGACACAGGGGGAGCGACGATGTGGCTGGGGGGATCCGTCCATTCCAGGACGGATCTGTCACCCCAGGGGTCAGGAATTCCCGGGGGAAATCAGGAAATCCCAGCGCGGGCTCCAGGAATTCCTGGGGGGCTCTGGGAATTCCCAGGCGGGAGTCAGGAAGTCCCGGGGGGCTCTGGGAAACTCGGGAATTGGGGGGCGGGGTGAGGAAGCCTCGGCGGGCTCTGGGAAGGCTGGGAACTCCCGGGAGGCGGCGAGGAAGCCCTGGGGGCTCCTGGAATTCCCGGGGGGAACAGGATACGGCACGAGCAGCGGGTGCCCCCCCGCCAGGTGCTGCAGGAGCCGGGGCCGGTTGGGCCCCCCCAGGCCCCCCCCCAGCAGCTCCACACGGCAGCCCAGGAGCTCCCGGGCTAGCGCGGCCAGTGCCGCCGCTGGGGACACGACACGGGGGGACACGGGGACACGGGGGGACACAGGAACACATCGGGGGAGATGGGGGGACACGGGAACATGGGGGAGACGGATATGGCGGGGACATGGAGGGACACAGGGGACACATGGGGGGACATGGGACGGACACGGCGACACGGGGGAGATACGGAGGGCGGACACAGGGGAATGTGGGGGGGACATGGGGACACGGGGGGGTCAGCCCAGTCCGTGCCCCCCCCGCGCCCCCCGGTGCCCCCCCGCGCTCACCGGAGAACATCTCCCCCTGGGCGCTGTAGCCCCGTTCCTGGGCCCGACGCGTCACCAGCGCCGGGGACAGGGACACGGCCGGGGCCACCAGCGGCGCCGCCATGCAGAGCGCCACCAGCCCACACCTGGGAGACAGCGGTGTCACCTACCCCCGGGTGCCACCTCCCTCCCAGGTGTCCCACAATTGTCACCTTCCCCCCGGGTGTCACCTCTCCCCTGTATTGTCACCTACCCCCCCCGGTGTCACCTCCTCCTAGGATTGTCACCTTCCCCCCCGGGTGTCACCTCTCCCCTGTATTGTCACCTACCCCCCCCTGGTGTCACCTCCTCCTAGGATTGTCACCTTCCCCCCCGGGTGTCACCTCTCCCCTGTATTGTCACCTACCCCCCCCGGTGTCACCTCCTCCTAGGATTGTCACCTTCCCCCCCGGGTGTCACCTCTCCCCTGTATTGTCACCTACCCCCCCCTGGTGTCACCTCCTCCTAGGATTGTCACCTTCCCCCCTGGGTGTCACCTCTCCCCTGTTATTGTCACCTACCCCCCCCCCCCGGTGTCACCTCCTAGGATTGTCACCTTCCCCCCGGGTGTCACCTCCCCCCTGTTTTGTCACCCCCGGGTGTCACCTTCCCCCCCCCGGGGTATCAGCTCCCCCCAGGCCGTCACCCCCTGGGCTGTCACCCTTCCCCCCGCATTGTCCCCTCCTCCCCCCATTGTCACCTCTCCCTCCCCGGGTCACCGCCCCCCTGGGTTGTCACCCCCCGTTCCCGGTTTGCCGCCCCCGCATTATCGCCCTGCCCATATTGTCACCTCCCCCGCGCTGTCCCCGTGTCACTCACTGCGGCCCCTCCTGGAGGACCGCGGGCACCGGCCGATGCAGCAGGAGCCACCGCCGCTCCCGGCTGAAGCTGCGGGGACACCGGGATGGCGGGAGCACCCGGACCGGGGGGGCACCGTGACGGGCGGGCACCCCCCAGGTCACGGCAGCCCCCGGTTCCCCCCGGTCCCGGTTCCCGCCCCGCCGGGTCGCGCCGGTCCCGGTTCTACCGCCGGGTCCGGCCGGCCCCGCCCCCGCCCGCACCTGTCCCGCCGCCGCCGCAGCAGCTCCCGCAGGTCCCGCTCGTCGCTGTCGCCGCCGCCCGCCCCGCCCCGCTCGAGGGCCGCGCGCAGGAGGCGGCCGGGGGGGGGCGGCGGCGGCGCGGGGGGGGGCGGCGGCCCCGGCGGGGGGGGCGGGGCGGGGGCGGGGCCCGGCGCCGGAAGCGCCATGTCCCGCGGCGGGGCCAAAGGGCGCCCGGGGCGGGGAGGGGGCAGAGGTCACGGCGTGGAAGGAGGGGGGCTCCGCGGCGAGCGCCCGGTGTGTTTCCGCCCGAGGCTCCGCCCCTTCCGGGCCGGACGGCGCTGACCAATAGGGGGCCACTCCGCGCGGCCAATGGCGGAGGTGGGGGGGGGGGAACTCGCGCCACCTGCTCTCTGATTGGCCGCCCCGGGGCCGGCGGCGGCTTCTCATTGGCTGCGCGGCCGCGGCCGCCATTGGCGGGCGGGAGCGAGGCGGCGGCGGCAGCGCGGGGCGGTGGGGGCCCCTTTTGGGTTTTTTTTTTTCCGTTTTCCTCGGCCTTTTTTTGGGGCGTTCGAGGCTTTTTCTGCTCCTGCGATATCGGAGCGTGGGGGGGGATCCATTTGTGCCCCCCCTCCCGGTGCTCCCCCCCACCCCACCCTCTCCGCAGATTCGGCGCCCATAGCCCCCCCCGGTCCCGGTCATGGCGGTGCAAGAGGCCCGGCCCAATCACACGATCTACATCAACAACCTCAACGAGAAGATCAAAAAAGACGGTGAGACCTCCCCGCCCCCCCCCCCACCGTGTCCCCGGGACCCCCCCCCCCATGTCCCCGGGACCCCCCCCACCCCCCCGTGTACCTTGGGTGCCCCCGTGACCCCCCGGTGGCTCCCTGTGTCCCATCCGGTGCCTGATCCTGGACATCCCATGTCTTCTGGGCGTCCCCGTGTGTTTCCCCGTGTCCCCTCACGTGTCCCCGTGTCCCCGCAGAGCTCAAGAAGTCCCTCTACGCCATCTTCTCGCAATTCGGGCAGATCCTGGACATCCTGGTGTCGCGGAGCCTTCGCATGCGGGGCCAGGCCTTCGTCATCTTCAAGGAGCTGGGCAGCGCCGGCACCGCGCTGCGCTCCATGCAGGGCTTCCCCTTCTACGACAAGCCCATGGTGAGCGCCCGTGTCCCTGTGCGTGTCCCGCTGTGTCCCCGTGTCCCTGTGTGTCCCTTCCATCCCCGCCGTGTCCCTGTGTCCGTGTGTGTCCCTTCCATCCCCTCCGTGTCCCCGTGTCCCTGTGTGTCCCCTCCATCCCCTCCGTGTCCCCGTGTCCCTGTGTGTCCCTTCCATCCTCTCTGTGTCCCTGTGCGTGTCCCTGTGTCCCTGTGTGTCCCTTCCATCCCCTCCGTGTCCCCGTGTCCCTGTGTCCGTGTGTGTCCCTTCCATCCCCGCCGTGTCCCTGTGTCCCTGTGTGTCCCTTCCATCCCCTCCGTGTCCCTGCGTATCCACCCCGTGTCCCTGTGCGTCCCCCTGTGTTTCCAGAGCTTCCCCTTCTACAACAAGCCCATGGCCCCTCTTGTGTCCCTGTGGCCCCCCCATGTCCCTGCCGTGTCCCCCCAATGTGTCCCTCGTGTCCCCCCTGTGTCCCTCGTGTCCTCCCCAAGTCCCTTCGCAATCCCCATGTGTCCCCCCCCCGGCCCCCTTGTGTGTCCCCTGTGTCCGCTGTCCCGTGTTGTCCCCTGTCCCGCCTCGTCCCCGCTGTCCCGCGCTGCTCACCCTCCTCTTCCTCGCTCCGCAGCGCATCCAATACGCCAAGACGGACTCGGACATCATTGCCAAGATGAAGGGCACCTTCGTGGAGCGCGACCGCAAGCGGGAGAAACGGAAGCCCAAAGCGGCGGAAAACGCCGGCGGGAAGAAGGGCGCCGGGGCAGCGGGCGCCGCAGCGGTGGGTGCCGCTGTGGGAATGCCGGGATTTGTGGGAATTGTGGGAATTCCGGGGGGGCGGGGCGGGGGGGGGGTTTGAGCTCGCCTCTGTCCCGCAGGGAATGCCGCCCATGAACCCGGCGCCCCGCATGATGCCGCCTTACATGCCGCCGCCGGGCATGATCCCGCCGCCCGGCATGGCTCCTGGCGGGATGCCCCCCGGAGCCGTGCCCCCCCAGCAGGTGAGACCCCCCCCACAAAACCACACACGAAGGGGGGCCCCGATCCCGAAGGGGGGGGATTGGGGGGCTCAGGGTGGGGGGGGCTCAGGGATGTCCCCCCTCCATTCCTGCTCCGTCCTGACCCCGGTCTCTCCCGGCAGCTCTCAGAGAACCCCCCCAACCACATCCTCTTCCTCACCAACCTCCCAGAGGAGACCAACGAGCTGATGCTCTCCATGCTCTTCAACCAGTGAGTGCTGGGAAAGCTGGGATCCAGGGAATGGGGGGAGTACCGGGAAAGCTGGGATACAAGGTGCGCTCTTCCCGCCGCAGGTTCCCGGGATTCAAGGAGGTGCGCCTGGTGCCCGGCCGCCACGACATCGCCTTCGTGGAGTTCGACACGGAGGTGCAGGCGGGGGCGGCCCGCGACGCCCTGCAGGGCTTCAAGATCACGCAGAGCAACGCCATGAAGATCTCCTTTGCCAAGAAGTGACGTGTTCCCATGTCCCCCCCGCTGTCCTCGTGTCCCCTCGGGTCCCCCTGTGTCCCCTTCCCTGTCCCCATCAAGGTAAGTCCCTCCTCCAGGCAGCCCCTCTGCCCAGCGCCTGCCGCCCTCGGGGGCTGAGCACGAATGTTCTTAACTCAATTTCATGTTTTTTTGCCCAATTTCCTTTTTTTTATCCTGATTTCATGACTTTTTTTTTTAGCCTGATTTTGTGTTTTTTTTCCAGCTCAATTTCATGGGTTTTTTGGCCCTATTTTGTGAATTTTTTGGTCCATTTCTTTTTCAGCCTGATTTTTATTGAAGCTCAATTTCATGTTTTTTTTTTTTCCAACACCAATTTCATGGCATTTTCGAGCCTGATTTCATTATCATTATTTTAGCCCAATTTTGTGATATTTTTTTTTGCCCAATTTTGTGGATTTTTTTTCAGCCTGCTTTCATTGGTTTTTCAAAGAGGAGGAGGGTGGGGAGGAAGGATGCGCGGCTCAGCATTGTACCCAGGGTCTGCTGCTCAGACATTGCACCTGGAGCTCCAATAAAAACCTCTTGTTTTTTCCTGTTTGGATAAAATATTCCTTTATTTATTGGGGGGGGGGGGGTGCTCGGGGATGGAGCGAGAGGCTCCAGTGTGGAATGGGGCAGGATGGGGGGGGTCTCATGCGGCTGTTTTAACCCCTGCCTTTCCCTAATAAAGCGCATGGGGGCTGGATCTGCCTCCCCGCCAGTCTCTGCCCTCCACAACTGCCCCTGTCTCTTATAACAGCCCCCCTGCAACTGCCCCCGAGCCACAGAAACGGCCCCTGGTCCCTCTAAAGGGCCCATGACTCCTTCCCCCCCCCAAATTAACAACTGCTCCGGCCCCCCCGCCCCGTAACAACTGCCCCCTCCGCGACCCCCGGCTCTGCCCGCAACGCGGAGGGCAGGCCCCGCCCCCTGGCATGGCCCCGCCCCTTGGCCTAGCCCCGCCCCCCGCGCAGGCGCGCCGCACCCGGAAGCGGCTCTGCTGGGCGCCGCCATATCGGCCGGTGCCGGGCGCTGCCATATTGCGCCCGCTCCCTTCCGCGCGGCTCGGGCAGGAGGCGGCAGCGGGGCCCGGCGGGCGGCGGCCGCCATGTCCGAGACCTACGGTGCGACCGGACCCTATAGGGAGTGGATGGGGCTCTGCGGGGGCCCTATATGGAGCTGACGGGGCTCTGTGTCGGGAGGGGGGCCCTGAGCGGGGTATCGGGCTGCGCGTGGGGTCCCGTAGCGGGGCACATGGGGCTGGATGTGGGGCGGGGGGCTGAGTGGGGCCCTATGTAGGATGGGGCTCCTATAGGGGGCCGTATGGGGCTCTATATGGGGTGGGAGAGGCTCATCCTGCTCCCCACGGAGCCGCGTCCCACTCCCGGCTCATCCTGCCCTTCCTTTCCCAGATTTCCTCTTCAAGTTCCTGGTGATTGGAAGTGCTGGCACAGGCAAGTCCTGCCTCCTGCACCAGTTCATCGAGAACAAGTGTGAGTTGCTTTCCCGACGGCCAGAAAACTCCCCGGAGCGGCCGCTCCACAGGATTACGTTCCTCCCCTTTCCCCTCTTTGGATTTCCATGGATTTCCTATATTCTGTGCGGAGTAGGAATTCACTTGGGGCTGTTGCAGAGAGTGCAAAAAAGCCTCTCTTGGCTCTTTTGGACCTGTTTTTGTGCATCCAAACGGCGCGGGGCGAGGCGGGGAGCGCCACCGCGTTCCCAGTTTTCCAAGCTCCACATCCCGCCCGCAGTCAAGCAGGATTCCAACCACACCATCGGCGTGGAGTTCGGCTCCAAGGTGGTCAACGTGGGTGGGAAGACGGTGAAGCTGCAGATCTGGGATACGGCCGGCCAGGAACGCTTCAGGTGGGAATGGCGCCCCAGGAGCCTCAGGAGCGGTGCTCCAAAAGCCCTGGGAATGACGCTCCGGGAACCTTGGGAATGGCGCCCCAAGAATCTCAGGAGTGGTGCCCGGGAGCCTCCTTGCTCCTAGCCTTTGTCCTGTTCTCGGCTCTTGCGCCTTTCCCAAAGCTTCCAGGTGTCGGGAATCCCTGAGCGTTTCCCTTTGGGCCTCATAAAACCCCCAGGATGCTCCAGGATGAGCACCCGGAGCTGGGATTTTATCCCGCCCGCGGCTGCCCCAAACCCGCCCTTTTCTGCCCCTTTCCAGGTCAGTGACGCGGAGCTACTACCGAGGGGCGGCCGGAGCACTGCTGGTCTACGACATCACCAGGTGGGTGTCTGATCCCGCCGGATCCGCCGGGATTCCCGCGGGCTTCCCCGGCATCCGCGCTGACTCCTGCCGCAGCCGGGAGAGCTACAACGCACTGGGCAAGTGGCTGGGGGACGCGCGGGCGCTCGCCAGCCCCAGCATCGTCATCATCCTGTGCGGGAACAAGCGGGATCTGGACACGGAGCGTGAGGTCACCTTCCTGGAGGCGTCACGCTTTGCCCAGGAGAACGGTGGGAATGGGCGGGAATGGGGGGAGCGCGGGGGCACCTTCCTGGAGGCGTCATGCTTCACCCATGAGAAGGGTGGGAATGGGCAGGAATGAGTGGGAATGGGTGGGAATGGGGGGAGCGCGGGGCACCTTCCTGGAGGCGTCATGCTTCACCCATGAGAAGGGTGGGAATGGGCAGGAATGAGTGGGAATGGGTGGGAATGGGGGGAGCGCGGGGGCACCTTCCTGGAGGCGTCATGCTTCACCCATGAGAAGGGTGGGAATGGGCAGGAATGAGTGGGAATGGGTGGGAATGGGGGGAGCGCGGGGGCACCTTCCTGGAGGCGTCATGCTTCACCCATGAGAAGGGTGGGAATGGGCAGGAATGAGTGGGAATGGGTGGGAATGGGGGGAGCGCGGGGGCACTTTGGAGGCTTTGCGCTTCACCCGGAGAACGGCGGGAATGGGTGGGAATGGGCAGGAATGAGTGGGAATGGGTGGGAATGGGCAGGAATGGGCCAGCGCGCGGGAGGGTTGGAGTGCGCTGGGCCGCCCCGCAGAGCTGCTCTTCCTGGAGACCAGCGCGCTGACGGGCGAGAACGTGGAGGAGGCCTTCCTGAAGTGCGCCCGGAGCATCCTGAGCCGGATCGAGGCCGGTGAGCGCGCCGGGCGCGACCCATGTGCTGTCCGGGTGCGATCCGGGTGCCAGCCGGGCTGGCGCCGTGCGTGGCGCAGCGGCGTTCCGGCCTCGCTCCGGCCTCGCTCCGGGCGCATCCTGGCATGCTCCGACGCTGCTCCCACCCGCAGGCGAGCTGGACCCAGAGCGCATGGGCTCGGGGATCCAGTACGGCGACGCGTCGCTGCGGCAGCTGCGCCAGCCGCGCGGGAGCCCCCCGCCCCGGGGACAGCAGTGCGGCTGCTAGCGCCAGGTGACCCCCCCCGGCGGCACGGCCACCCCCGGTGTCACTGTGACCCCCCGGTGTCACTGCCATCCCCACAGTGCCACTGTGACCCCCCCGGCGGCACGGCCACCCTCGGTGTCACTGTGACCCCCCCGCTGTCACTGCCATCCCCACAGTGCGGCTGTGACCCCCCCCCCCCCGCTGTCACTACCACCCCTCCTATTGACATTGCCACCCCACAGTGTTACTGTGACCCCCTGGCATCACCGTGACCACCCCCCCAGTGTCACCCTGACAATCCGGTGCCACTGAGACCTCCCAGTTCCATCCCCCTCCAGTGCCACCGCCATCTCCTGGTGTCTCTGTGACCCCCTGGTGTCACTGTCCCCAGCACTGGGACCCCTCTGGTGCCAGCAGTACCCCCACAGTGTCACCCCTGTCCCCCCCCCAGGTGTCACCGTCCCCAACACCTTCTTCCCCCCGCAGGCCCCGGCCCCCCCTGTGGCTGCTCCAATGGATCCCGGATTTCAGCTGCCCTGGGAGGGGGGGGTCCCCTCCTCCCCACTGCCAAGAGGGTCCCTAAAACCCCCCGAACTGGTGTTGGGGGGGGGTTTGGAGGTCGGGACCCCCCCCCCGTTTTTTTGTTTTGTTTTGTTTTTGTTTTTGGTTTTTTTTTGCCTTTTTTGGTGGGATTCCCACCCGTCGCAGGTATCTTGTGGGGGGAGGGGAGCACACGAGCGGGGCTCCCCTGCGGGTCGGCGGCCGGTCCCGCTCCCGGGTTTTCCCACTTATTTATTGCACTTAACGGCGGGGGTGGGGGGGGCTGCAGGGATGGAGGGGCAAAGGAGGTACCCTCCCACCCCCCAAAAAAAGGGGGGAAAAAAGCCCAAAAGGAGGAAAATGGGACCCCCCCCCCCCATGCCAGGCAGTGACCCCCCCCCCCCATAAAGGATCAGTGTTTTCCAAGGCGGCTCCGGTGCTTCCTTTGTGGGAAGGGGACGGGATGGGTCCGGGGGGGCGGGGGGGGGGCTCCTGCAGGATGCCTGAGCCCTTCCCAGGTATTGGGTGGGGAGAGATCCCCCATGCCCATCCGTGTTGGGATGCAGCATCCTTGGGTACCGCATTGGGATGTGGCAGCTCCCTGGATCCTGCGGTGGGATGTGGCTTCCCTAGATACCACGTTGGGATGTGGTACCCATGTTCCCCTCAAAAAACCCTGTATAGGACCATATAGATGCGTAGGGACCCGTTTTGTGCCCCCAAAATGCATTCCCCCCCCCAAAAAGCTATATTTTTTTCAAACAACCATATGTAGGGCTGTATAGACCCATATGGACCCCTTTTCTGCCCCAAAACACATATTATCCTCAAAAAAACACATATAGGGCCATATGGAGCCGTTTTCCTCCTGAAAAACACATTTGCCCCCCCCCCAAAAGCCATATTCCCCTCAAAAGTACTCATATAGGGCCATATAGACACGTATGGAGTTGTTTTCTACCCAAAGAAACACATTCCCCCCCAAAAGCCCCATATTCCCCTCAAAAAACTCCATATAGAGCCATATAGAGCCATATGGACCTTCTTTCTGCCAAAAAACCCCACATTTCCCCCCCAAAAAAGCCCCCTCATATTTCCCTCAAAAAACCCCATATAGGGCCATCCATATAGAGCCGTATGGAGCTGTGAGGGTTGGGGATAGGGGCGCCAGCTCCTAGCGCTCACTGCTGCCATCGCGCGTCCGAAAACCGGTACTGCAACGGGGAGGGGGAGGCTGCGCATGCGCAGAGCGTGGGGAGCGCTCACTGCTGCCATCGCGTGTCCGAACACCGGTACTGCAACGGGGAGGGGGAGGCTGCGCATGCGCAGAGCGTCGGGAGCGCTCACTGCTGCCGTCGCGTGTCCGAACACCGGTACTGCAATGGGGGAGGTAGAGGCGCGCATGCGCAGAGCGTCGGGAGGGCTCACTGCTGCCATCGCGTGTTCCAACATCGGTACTGCAACGGCCAGGGAAGCGTCTGAGTTAGTTCATTGTCTACCAATTAGGAGCCTTTGTATTTGCATCACTGGTTACTAGAATTATCGTCCGAACGGTGTCCGAAGATGGGTATTGCAACGGCCAGGGGAAGGGCGCGCATGCTCAGAGCGTCGGGAGGGCTCACTGCTGCCATCGCCTGTCCGAGAATCGGTACTGCAACGGCCAGCGGAGGCGCGCGCATGCGCAGAGTGCCGGGAGGGCTCACTGCTGCCATCGCGTGTCCGAACATCGGTACTGCAATGGGGAAGGGGAGGCCGCGCATGCGCGCCCCTCCGCTGGCCGTTGCAGTACCGATGTTCGGACACCGTTCGGACGATAATTCTAGTAACCAGTGATGCAAATACAAAGGCTCCTAATTGGTAGACAATGATCTAAGACCCTCCCCTGGCCCTTGCAGTACCGATTTTCGGACAAGCGACGGCAGTAGTGAGCCCTTCAGACGCTGTGCGCACGCGCGGTCTCCCCCCTCCCTATTGCAGGACCGATTTTCGGACACGGGATGGCAGCAGTGAGCGCTCCCGACGCTCTGCGCATGCGCAGCCTCCCGCTCCCCGTTGCAGTACCGATTTTCGGACACGGGATGGCAGCAGTGAGCGCTCCCGACGTTCTGCGCATGCGCAGCCTTTCCCCGGCTATTGCAGTACCGATTTTCGGACACGGGATGGCAGCAGTGAGCCCTCCAGACGCTCTGCGCATGCGCAGCCTCCCCCTCGCCGTTGCAGTACCGATTTTCGGACACGGGATGGCAGCAGTGAGCGCTCCCGACGCTCTGCGCATGCGCAGCCTCCCCCTCCCCGTTGCAGTACCGATTTTCGGACACGGGATGGCAGCGGTGAGCCCTGCCAACGCTTTGCGCATGCGCGCCCCTACCGCAATGGGGGAGGCTGCGCATGCGCAGAGCGTGGGGAGCGCTCACTGCTGCCGTCGCGTGTCCGAAAACCGGTACTGCAACGGGGAGGGAGAGCCGGCGCATGCGCAGAGCGTCGGGAGCGCTCACTGCTGCCGTCGCGTGTCCGAAAATCGGTACTGGAACGGGCAGGGGAGGGTCTTAGTCAGATCATTGTCTGCCAATTGGGAGCCTTTGTATTTACATCACTGGTTACTAGAATTATCGTCCGAACGGTGTCCGAATATCGGTACTGCAACGGCCCGGGGAGGGGCGCACATGCGCAGAGCGTCGGGAGGGCTCACTGCTGCCATCGCGTGTCCGAAAATCGGTACTGCAACGGGGAGGGGGACGCTGCGCATGCGCAGACGGGAGGAGGGCAACGCGCCACCATTGGCGGAGCCGTCGCTGGGGGCAACGCGCCGCCATTGGCGGAGGCGTCGCTGGGGGTATCGCGCTGCCATTGGCGGAGCCGTCGCTCGGGGCAACGCGCCGCCATTGGCGGAGCCGTCGCTGGGGGCAACGCGCCGCCATTGGCGGAGCCGTCGCTAGGGGCAACGCGCCGTCATTGGCGGAGCCGTCGCTCGGGGCAACGCGCCGTCATTGGCGGAGCCGTCACTCCGGAAACGCGCCGCCATTGGCGGAGCCGTCGCTGGGGGCCACGCGCTGCCATTGGCGGAACCGTCACTCCGGGAAACGCGCCGTCATTGGCGGAGCCGTCGCTAGGGGCAACGCGCCGCCATTGGTGGAACCGTCGCCGGGGGCAACGCGCCGCCATTGGCGGAGCCGTCGCTGGGGGCAACGCGCCGCCATTGGCGGAGTCGTCGCCGGGGGCAACGCGCCGCCATTGGCGGAGTCGTCGCTGGGGGCAACGCGCCGCCATTGGCGGAACCGTCGCTGGGGGCAACGCGCCGCCATTGGGCACCTCCGCGCGCAGACGCGGCGGAAGGGGCGGGTCTCCGGAGGCGGAAGGGGAAGGGCGCAGTCGGCGCCGCCGGCTCCCGCTCCCCCTCCCGCTCCCGGGGTCGGTCGTGTTACCCACAGGCGGTCATTGGGGTAACGGGGGGCTGGTGTCGCCCACAGGGGGACATTGGGATCCTGCCTCTTCCAGTGTGAATGTGTCGCTGGGGGCAACGCGCCGCCATTGGCGGAGCCGTCACTCCGGGCAACGCGCCGTCATTGGCGGAACCGTCGCTAGGGGCAACGCGCCGCCATTGGCGGAGCCGTCACTAGGAGCAACGCGCTGCCATTGGCGGAGCCGTCGCTAGGGGCAACGCGCGGCGATTGGCGGAGCCGTCGCTGGGGCAACGCGCCACCATTGGCGGAGCCGTCGCTCGGGGCAACGCGCCGCGATTGGCGGAGCCGTCGCTCGGGGCAACGCGCTGCCATTGGCGGAGCCGTCGCTATGGACAACGCGCTGCCATTGGCGGAGCCGTCACTCCGGGCAACGCGCCGCCATTGGCGGAGCCGTCGCCGGGGGCAACGCGCCGCCATTGGCGGAGCCGTCGCCGGGGGCAACGCGCGGCGGAAGGGGCGGGTCGCCGGAAGCGGAAGCTGAGGGCGCAGGCGGCGGCAGCGATGGCGGCGGCTTCCGGTCACGGGGACGGGGTTGGTGTCACCCACAGGGGGACATTGGGGTAACGGGGGGGGCTGGTGACACCCACGGAGGGACATTGGGACCCCCCCCGTGCCTCAGCGCAGACCATGGAGCTGGGGCTGGAACTGCCGGGTAGGAAACCGGGATCCGGGAGGGGTTAGTGGGGGGGGGGGCGGGATAATGCGGGGGCTTAATGAGGGGGTTAATGAAAGGGCCCGCTAATGAGGGGGGGTTAATGAAGGGGCTCGTTAGCCGAGGGGACGGGGACACAGGGGGGTGGTGGGGACATGGGGGGGACACGGGGATCCAGGGGGAATAGGGGGAACGTGGGGGCTTTGGGGGGCCGCGCATGTCCCTGTGTCACCTGCGTGTCCCTCCGTGTGTCCCCCAGTGTTCCCTCCATGTGTCCCCCCATGTCCCCCCATGTCCCTCCATGTCCTCCCATGTCCTCCCATGTCCCCCGAGTCCCACCGTGTCCCCCCATGTCCCCAGTGTCCCCCCATGTCTCCCGTGTCCCTCATGTCCCTCCATGTCCCCCTGTAGGAGGTCGGCCGGAGTCAGGACGCCCCCTCGATGGCAGTTAAAGGATCCTGCTCGTTTATTAACTCGCATGCAGCACGTTTATATGATTGTGGCAGTTAGTGACGTCACTGCGCAGGCTCCTGATTGGCTGACAATGATGTAACCGAGACCCTTCCAGCCCCCCTGGCTTGTTCAGCTCCTCCTTTCAGTTCAACAGCTCTTTTATTCGCTCTGGCCTTGGCCTGCTTCCTTATCCCCTAGCCAGCGTTCCCGTTGTGCTTCCCCTGCGACCTGAAAGCTGGGATTGAGCAGCCCTGCTGGGCAGCCCTGGCCGCGGCTCTCTGCCCATTCCTCTCTAACTGCCCCTTTTTCCTTTTGCAGCAGCCAGGCCTGATTGGGAGCAGAGAATCCCTCGCAGCGGACGCCGCTTCCCGGCTCCTGGATCCTCCGTCCGGCCGCGGCGACCCAGGATCTCCCACCCGTCGCAGCAACTTTCCTGCTGTTTGGTCCCCTGCCGTCGGGTCCCAACGTTCCCGCCGTCGGGTCCCTGTTCGGGCGCCGGCTGTTGGCCCAGCGCAGGATAACTGCACGGCTTTTCCGGGAGCCGAGCCGGATCGCAGGACACGGACTCAACATGAGGTCAGGTCTCGCTCCGGTTGTTACCGCCGTGCGCGGATATTGATCCCTACAAGCAGCTGAGGGGTTTCCAGGCTCGTTCTGATTGGTTGCCAGGAGCTTTGCTAGGTCCCGACCGCACAGGCTCTTCTCAGCTCTGCAGATCCTCAGCACAGCATTTCCCTACAGCCCCCCGTATCGGAGGCCGGGAGCCTCAGAGACCCCCATAGCAGAGGCTGGGAGGCTCCCAGCCCCCCATAGGAGAGGCTCTAGGTCCCCATATCGGAGGCCAGGAGACTCAGAGACCCCCATAGCAGAGTCCAGGAGGACTGCCCCCCGCTTAGCGGACTCCAGGAGGCTCCAGGCCCCCATAGGAGAGGCTCAGAGACCCCCACAGAGGAGGCTGGGAGACTCCCAGACCCCAATGGTGGGGGCCAGGAGGCTCGGAGGCTCCTGGATGAGAGGCCAGGAGGCTCCCAGCCCCCCATATCCGAGTCCAGGAGGCTCAGACCCACATAGAGAAGGCTTGGACACTCAGAGGCCACTATATGAGAGGCCAGGAGGCTGAGAGATGCCTGTAGTGGAGTCCACGAGGCTCAGAGACCCCCATAGAGGAGGCTGGGAGGCTCCCAGACTCCCATAGGAGAGGCTCAGAGGACGCCATGGAGGAGTCCAGGAGGCTCAGAGACCCTATAGATGAGGCCGGGAGGCTCCCCGTGCCCCATATCGGAGTCCAGGACACTCAGAGGCCCCCATAGAGAAGGATGGGAGGCTCACACACCCCCGTATGAGAAGCCAGGAGGCTCAGAGGCTCCCATAGAGGAGGCTGGGAGGCTGCCAGACCCCCATAGGAGAGGCTTAGAGACCCCCATATCAGAGACCGGGAGGCACCAGGGTCCCCCATATCAAAGGCCGTGAGACTCAGAGGACCCCATAGAGGAGACCGGGAGGCTCCCAGCTCCACATATCCGAGTCCAGGAGACTCAGAGGCACCCATATCGGAGGCCAGGAGGCTCCAGGGCCCCCAGTATCGGAGGCCGGGAGGCTCAGATGCCCCCCATGTTGGAGGACAGGAGGACCAAGGGCCCCGTAGCGGAGTCCAGGAGGCTCCAGGTCCCGCATAGGAGAGACTCTGAGACCCCCATAGAGGAGGCCAGGAGGCTCACAGACCCCCACAGAGGAGGTCGCGAGGCTCTAGGTCCCCATAACGGAGGCTCCCAGACCCCCATAGCGGAGGCCAGGAGGCTCAGAGGCTCCTGTATGAGAGGCCAGGAGGCTCCCAGTCCCCCGTATCAGAGGCTGGGAGGCTCAGAGGCCCCCCGTAGGAGAGGCTCAGAGGCCCCCATGGAGGAGGCTGGGAGGGTCAGAGACCCCCATATGAGAAGCCAGGAGGCTCAGAGGCCCCAATATGAGAGGCCAGGAGGCTCCCAGCTCCCCATATTGGAGGCCAGAAGGCTCCGGGGCTCCCCGTATTGGAGGCCAGGAGGCTCATAGGCCCCCATATCGGAGGCCAGGAGGCTCCTAGCTCCCCATATCCGATTCCAGGAGGCTCAGTTTCCCTTAAAGAAGGCTGGGACAGTCATAGGCCCCTATATGAGAGGCCAGGAGGCTGAAAGACGTCCATAGTGGAGTCCAGGAGGCTCAGAGGCCCCCACAGAGGAGGCCTAGAGGCTCCCAGACCCCCATAGAGGAGGTCAAGAGGCTCCAGGCCCCCCATATCAGAGTCGAGGAGGCTCCCAGTCCTCATATCAGAGGCCAGGATGCTCAGAGGCCCCCACAGAGTAGGTCGGGAGGCTTCTAGACCCCCATAGGAGAGGCTCAGAGGCCCCCGTAGACGAGGCTGGGAACCTCAGAGACCTGCCATAGCAGAGGCCCGGAGGCTCCCAGACCCCCATAGGAGAGGCTCAGAGGTCCCCATAGAGGAGGCCGGGAGGCTCCCAGCTCCACGTATCCGAGTCCAGCAGGCTCAGAGGCCCCCATATGAGAAGCTAGGAGGCTCCCAGTTTCCCATAGTGGAGGGCAGGAAGCTCCAGGGCCCCCAGTATCGGAGGCCGGGAGGCTCCCAGTCCCCCATATTGGAGTCCAGGAGGCTCAGAGATCCCCATAGAGGAGACTGGGAGGCTCAGAGGCCCCCGTAGAGGAGGCCGGGAGGCTCCCAGACCCCCATAGGAGAGGCTCTAGGTCCCCATATCAGAGGCTGGGAGGCCCCAGGGCCCCCATAGCGGAGGCCAGGAGGCTCAGAAGCCCCCACAGAGGAGTTCCAGAGGCTCTAGGTCCCCATAATGGAGGCTCCCAGACCCCCATGGTGGAGGCCAGAAGGCTCAGAGGCTCCTGTATGAGAGGCCAGGAGGCTCCCAGTCCCCCATATCAGAGGCTGGGAGGCTCAGAGGACCCCATATGAGAAGCCAGGAGGCTCAGAGGCCCCCATATGAGAGGCCCGGAGGCTCCCAGTTTCCCGTAGTGGAGGCCAGGAGGCTCCAGGGCCCCCCATATCGGATGCCGGGAGGCTCCCAGTTGTGCACAGAGGAGGCCGGGAGGCTCAGAGGCCCCTGTAGATGAGGCTGGGAAGCTCCCAGACCCCCATAGGGAAGGATGGGAGGCTCAGGGGCCCCATATTGGAGGCCAGGAGGCTCCCAGTCCCACATATCGAAGGCCGGGAGGCTCAGAGGCCCCCGTAGAGGAGGCCAAGAGGCTCCCAGCTCCCCATATCTGAGTCCAGGAGGCTCAGAGCCTCAGAGGAGGCTCAGAGTTCCCTAGGACCCCCTATAGCCCCCAGAGAGCCTCCTAGAGCTCCCATAGGACGCCTTAGAGCTCCCCTAGGGCCCCGTATAGCCCCCATAGGACCCTCTATAGCCCCCATAGGGCCCCCTATAACCACCATAGGACCCGATATAGTCCCCATAGGATGCCCTATAGCCCCCATAGGAACCCCAGAGCTCCCCTAGGACCCCCTATAGCTCCCATAGGGCTCCCTAGAGCTCCATGGGACGCCCTAGAGCTCCCCTAGGGCCCCCTATAATCACCATAGGACCCTCTATAGCCCCCATAGGACCCCCTAGAGCTCCTATAAATCCCCCAGAGCACCCATAGGATCCCCTAGAGATCCCCTAGGACCCCCCAGAACTCACCTAGGACCCCCTATAACCCCCATAGGACCCCCTAGAGCCCCCATAGGAACCCCTAGAGCTCCTATAGACCCCCTAAACCTCCTCTATGACCCTCTATAGTCCCCATAGGATGCCCTAGAGCTCCCCTAGGGCCCCCTATAATCACCATAGGACCTTCTATAGCCCCCATAGGACCCCCTAGAGATCCTATAACTCCCCCTAGAGCCCCCATAGGACCCCCTAGAGCTCCCCTAGGACCCCCTAGAGCTCCCATAGGAGCCCTAAACCTCCTATATGACCCTCGATAGTCCCCATAGGATGCCCTAGAGCTCCCATAGGGTCCCCTATAACCTCCATAGGACCCAATATAGCCCCCCTAGAGCCCCCACAGGACCCCCAGAGCTCCCCTAGGACCCCCTAGAACTCCCATAGGACCCCCTAGAGCCCCCATAGCACCCCCTAGAGCTCCCCTAGGAGCCTCTATAACCCCCATAGGGCCCCCTAGAACTCCCATAGGACCCCCTAGAGTCCCATAGGAACCCCTAGAGCTCCTATAGCCCCCCTAGAGCTTCTATAGGATCCCCTATAGTCCCCATAGGATGCCCGTGAGCTCCCATAGGGCCACCTATAACCACCATAGGACCCCTAAGAGCCCCCATAGGGCCCCCTAGAGGCCCAACAGGACCCCCAGAGCTCCCCTAGGACCCCCTATAACCACCATCGGAACCCGTATAAGCCCCGTAGGACCTCCTAGAGCTCCTATAGGACTCCCTATAGTCCCCATAGGATGCCCTATAGCCCCCATAGGGCCCCCTGGAGCTCCCCTAGGACCACCTATAGCTCCCCTAGGACCCCCTATAGCCCCCATAGGGCCCCCTAGAGCTCCCCTAGAGCCCCCTATAACCACCATAGGACCCCATATAGGCCCCATAGGACCCCCTAGAGCTCCTATAGCCCCCCTAGAGCTCCTATAGGATCCCCTATAGTCCCCATAGGATGCCCTAGAGCTCCCCTAGGACCCCCAATAGCCCCCATAGGACCCCCTAGAACTCCCATAGGACCCCCTAGAGCCCCCATAGGACTCCCAAGAACTCCTATAGGACCCCGTATAACCCTCATGGGCCTCCTAGAGCTCCCATAGGGCCCCCTATAGCCCCCACTGGACACCCAGAGCTCCCATAGAACCCCGTAAAGCCCCCTTAGGACCCCGTAGAGCCCCCGTGGGACTCCCTAGAGCCCCCTTATGACCTCCTAGAGCTTCTGTAGCCCCCCTAGACCTCCTATAGGACCCTCTACAGTGCCCATAGGATGCCCTAGAGCTCCCACAGGGTCCCCTATAACTTCCATAGGACCCACTATAGCCCCCATAGGACCCCCGAGAGCTCCTATAGACCCCCTAGAGCTCCTATAGGACCCCCTGTAGTCCCCATAGGATGCCCTAGAGCTCCCATAGGGCACACTATAACCACCATAGGACCCTCTATAGCCCCCATAGGACCCCCTAGACCTCCCCAGGGCCCCCTATAACCACCATAGGCCCCCCTATAGCCCCCCTAGGACCCCTAGAGCTCCCATAAGACCTCCTATAGCCCCCATAGGGCCCCCTAGAGCTCCCTTCGGGTCCCTGAAAACCAACATAGGACACTCTATAGCCCCTATAGGACCCCCGAGACCTCGCATAGTACCCATTATAGCTCTCATAAGAACTCCTAGCGCTCCTATTGTCCCCCTAGAGCTCGTATAGGATCCCCTATAGCCCCCATAGGACCACCTAGAGCTCCCCTAGGGCCCCCTATAACCACCGTAGGATGCCCTATAGGCCCCATAGTACCCCCTAGAGCTCCTATAGGACCCCCTATAGTCCCCATAGGATGCCCTATAGCCCCCATAGGGCCCCCTAGCGCCCCCACAGGACCCCCAGAGCTCCCCTAGGACCCCCTATAGCCACCATAGGACCCCCTAGAGCTCCCCTAGGACCCCCTAGAGCTCCCATAGGGCCCCCTAGAGGTCCCCTAGGGCCTCCTATAACCGCCATGGGACCCCATATAGGCCCCATAGGACCCCCTAGAGCTCCTATAGCCCCCCTAGAGCTCCTATAGGACCCCCTATAGTCCCCATAGGACGCCCTATAGCCCCCATAGGGCCCCCAGAGCTCCCCTAGGACCCCCTATAGCTCCCATAGGGCTCCCTAGAGCTCCCCTAGGACCATCTAGAACCCCCATAGGATCCCCTAGAGCTCCCCTAGGACCCCCCAGAGCTCCCCTAGGGCCCCCTATAACCACCATAGGATGCCCTATAGCCCCCATTGGGCCCCCTAGAGCTCCCCTAGGGACCCCTATAACCACCATAGGACCCCATATAGGCTCCATAGGACCCCCTAGAGCTCCTATAGACCCCCTAGATCTCCTATAGGACCCCCTATAGCCCCCATAGGACCCCCTAGAACTCCCATAGCACCCCCTACAGCTCCCATAGGACCCCCTAGAGCTCCCCTAGTACCCGCTGTAACCCTCATAGGGCCCCTTAGAGCTTCCATAAGGCCCCCTATAGCCCCCACAGGACCCCCAGAGCTCCCACAGAACCCCCTATAGCCCCCATAGGACCCCCTAGAGCTCCCCTAGGACCCCTCAGAGTTCCCCTAGGACCCTCTATAACCCTCCTAGGGCCCCCTAGAGCTCCCATAGGACCCCCTATAGCCCTGATAGAACCCCCTAGAGCTTCTTTAGGATTCTCTATAGTCCCCATAGGATGCCCTAGAGCTCCCATAGGGCCCCCTAGAGCTCCCCTAGGACCCACTGTAGTCCCCATAGGGCCCCCTAGATCCCCCACAGGACCCCCAGAGCTCCCCTAGAACCCCCTATAACTCCGATAGGGCCCCCTAGAGCTCCCATAGGACCCCCTATAGCCCCCATAGCACCCCCTACAGCTCCTATAGACCCCCTAGAGCTCCTATAGGACCCCCGATAGACCCCATAGGATGCCCTAGAGCTCCCAAAGGGCACACTATAACCACCATAGGACCCTCAATAGCCCCCATAGGACCCCCTAGAACTCCCCCAGCGTGCCCTATAACCACCATAGAACCCCCTATAGCCCCCCTAGGACACCCAGTTCTGCCCTAGGACCCCCTATAGCCCCATAGGGCCCCCTATAGCAACCATAGGACCCACTATAGCCCCCATAGGGCCCTCTAGAGACCCCACGGGTACCCCGGAGCTCCCCTATGACCCCCTGTAGCCCCCACCGGGCCTCCCAGAGCTCCCATAGGACGCTTAGAGCTCCCCTAGGGCCCCCTATAACCACCATAGGATGCCCTATAGCCCCCATAGGGCCCCCTAGAGTTCCCCTAGGACCCCGTATAACCCTCATAGGGCCGCCTAGAGCTCCCATAGAACCCCCTAATGTCCCCATAGGACCCCCTAGAGCTCTACGGGACGCCGTAGAGCTCCCCTAGGACCCCCTATAACCCCCATAGGACCCCCTAGAGCCCCCCTAGGACCTCCAGAGCTCCTATAGGACCCCCTAGAGGCCCCTAGGGCCCCCTAGACCTCCCTTAGGGCCCCCAAGAGCTCCCCTAGGATCCCCTATGACCCCCACAGGGCCCCCTAGAGCTCCCCTAGGACCCCCTATAGCCCCCAGAGAGCCTCCTAGAGCTCCCATAGGACCCCCTATGGCCCCCATAGGAACCCCTAGAGCTCTTATGGCCCCCTAGAGCTCCTATAGGATCCCCTATAGTCCCCATAGGATGCCCTAGAGCTCCCATAGGGCCACCTATAACCACCATAGGACCCCCTAGAGACCCCACGGGATACCCAGAGCTCCCCTAGGACCCCCTATAGCCCCCATACAACCCCCTAGAGCTCCCCTAGGACCGCCAGAGCCCCCATAGGACCCCCTATAGCCCCCATAGGACCCCCTAGAGCTCCCCTAGGACCCCCAGAGCTCCCAATTGGACCCCCTATAGCCCCCATAGGACCCCCTAGAGCTCCTCTAGGACCCCCAGAGCTCCCAATTGGACCCCCTATAGCCCCCATAGGGCCCCCTAGAGCTCCCTTAGGGCCCCCGATAACCACCATAGGACACTCTATAGCCCCCATAGGACCCCCTAGACCTCCCATAGTACTGCCTATAGCTCCCAGAGGAACTCCTAGAGCTCCTATTGCCCCCCTAGAGCTCCTATATAATCTCCTATATTCCCCATAGAATGCCCTAAAGCTCCCATAGGGCCCCCTATAACCATCATAGGACCCCGTATTGCCCCCACAGGGCACCCTAGAGATCCCCTAAGACACCCTACAGCCTGCATAGGACCCCCTACAGCCTGCATAGGACCCCCTAGAGCCCCCATAGGACCCCCTAGAGCTCCTATAGCCCCCTATAACCTCCTATATGACCCTCTATAGTCCCCATAGGATGCCCTAGAGCTCCCCTAGGACCCCCCAGAGCTTGCCTAGGACCCCCTTTAACCCCCATAGGACTCCCTAGAGCTCCCATAGGGCCCCCAAGAGCTCCCCTAGGGCCCCCTATAACCCCCATAGGACCCCCTAGAGCTCCCCTAGGACCCCCTAGAGCCTCCATAGGACCCCCTTGAGCTCCTATAGTCCCCTATAACCTCCTATATGACCCTCTATAGTCCCCATAGAATGCCCTAGAGCTCCCATAGGGTCCCCTATAACCACCATAGGACCCCCTTGAGCCCTCATAGGACACCCTAGAGCTCCCCTAGGACCCCCTATAGCCCTGATAGAACCCCCTAGAGCTTCTATAGGATTCTCTATAGTCCCCATAGGATGACCTAGAGCCCCCACAGGACCCCCCAGAGCTCCCCTAGGACCCCCCAGAGCTCCCCTAGGACCCCCTATAACCCCCATAGGGCCCCCTAGAATTCCCATAGGACCCCCTAGAGCCCCCATAGGAACCCCTAGAGCTTCTATAGCTCCCCTAGAGCTTCTATAGGATCCCCTATAGTCCCCATAGGATGCCTTAGAGCTCCCATAGGGCCCCCTAGAGGCCCCGCAGGACCCCCAGAGCTCCCCTAGGACCCCCTATAACCACAATAGGACCCTGTATAGGACCCATAGGACCTCCTGGAGCTCCTATAGGACTCCCTATTGTCCCCATAGGATGCCCTATAACCCCCACAGGGCCCCCTGGAGCTCCCCTAGGACCCCCTATAACTCCCCTAGGACCACCTAGAGCTCCCCTAGGGCCCCCTATAACCACCATAGGATGCCCTATAGCCCCCATAGGGCCCCCTAGATTTCCCCTAGGACCCCCAGAGCTCCCCTAGGACCCCCTATAGCCCCCATAGGGCCCCCTAGAGGTCCCCTAGGGCCTCCTATAACCACCATAGGACCCTCTATAACCCTCATAGGGCCCCCTAGAGCTCCCATGGGACCCCCTATAGCCCCGATAGAGCCCCTTAGAGCTTCTATAGGATTCTCTATAGTCCCCATAGGATGACCTAGAGCTCCCATAGGGCCCCCTAGAGCTCCATGGGACGCCCTAGAGCTCCCCTAGGACACTCTTTAACCCCCATTGGGCCCCCTAGAGCTCCCATACGACCCCCTAGAGCCCCCAAGGACCCCCTAGAGGTCCTATAGCCCCCCTAGACCTTCTATGGGACCCTCTGTAGTGCCCATAGGATGCCCTAGAGCTCCCATTGGGTCCCCTATAACCTCCATAGGACCCCCTATAGCCCCCATAGGGCCCCCTAGAACTCCCCTAGGACCCGCTATAACCCTCTTAGGCCCGCCTAGAGCTCGCATAAGGCCCCCTATAGCCCCCACAGGACCCCCAGAGCTCCAACAGAACCCCCTATAGCCCCCATAGGACCCCTAGAGCTCCCATAGGACGCCCTATAGCCCCCATTGGATCCCCTACTGCTCCCCTAGGACCCCCTATAACCCCCATCGGGCCCCCTATACCTCCCTTAGGGCCCCCTATAGCCACCATAGGACCCTCTATAGCCCCCATAGGTCCTCTCGAAGCTCCTATAACTCCCCTAGAGCTCCCCTAGGACCCCCTAGAGCCCCCCCAGGACCCCCTAGAGCTCCTGTAGACCCCCTAAACCTCCTATATGACCCTCTATAGTCCCCATAGAATGCCCTAGACCTCCCATAGGGTCCCCTATAACCACCATAGGACCCCCTATAGCCACCACAGAGCCCCCTAGAGCTCCCATAGGACCCCCTATTTCCCCCCTTAGGAGCCCCTAGAGCTCTTATAACCCCCCTAGAGGTCCTATAGGATCCCCTATATTCCCCTTGGAATGCCCTAGAGCTCCCATAGGGCCACCTATAACCACTATAGGATGCACTATAGCCCCTATAGGACCCCCTATGGCCCCCATAGGACCCCCTAGAACTCCCATAGGACCCCCTATAACCCTGATAGGGCCGCCTAGAGCTCCCATAAGGCCCCCTATAACCCCTACAGGACCCCAGGAGCTCCCACAGAACCCCCTATAGCCCCCATAGGACCCCCTAAAGCTCCATGGGATGCCCTAGAGCTCCCCTAGGACACCCTATAACCCCCATAGGGCCCCCTAGAGCTCCCGTAGGACCCCCTAGAGCCCCCATAGGACCACCTAGAGCTCCTATAGCCCCCCTAGACCTCCTATAGGACCCTCTATAGTGCCCATAGGATGCCCTAGAGCTCCCATAGGGTTCCCTATAACCTCCATAGGACACCCTATAGCCCACATAGGGCCCACTAGAGCCCGACAGGACACCCAGAGCTCCCCTAGGACCCCCTATAGCCCCCAGAGAGCCTCCTAGAGCTCCCATAGGACGCCCTAGAGCTCCCCTATGTCACCCTATAACCACCGTAGGACCCTCTATAGCCCCCATAGGAACCCCTAGAGCTCCCATAGGACCACCTAGAGCCCCCACAGGACCCCCTAGAGCTCCTATAGCCCCCCTAAACCTCCTATATGACCCTCTATAATCCCATTAGGATGCACTAGAGCTCCCATAGGGTCCCCTATAACCAACATAGGACCCCCTATAGCCCCCATAGGAACCCCTAGAGCCCCCACAGGACCCCCAGAGCTCCCCTAGGACCCCCTATAGCCCGCATAGGATCCCCTAGAGCCCCCACAGGACCCCCAGAGATCCCCTAGGGCCCCCTATAAGCATGATAGGACCCTCTATAGCCCCCATAGGACCCACTAGAGCTCCTATAGACCACCTAGAGCTCCTATAGGACCCCCTATAGACCCCATAGGATGCCCTAGAGCTCCCATAGGGCACACTATAACCACCATAATACCCTCTATAGCCTCCATAGGATCCCCTAGAACTCCCCCAGCGCGCCCTATAACCACCATAGGACCCCCTATAGCCCCCCTAGGACCCTCAGAGCTCCTATAGGTCCCCCTAGAGGCCCCTAGGGCCCCCTAGACCTCCCTTAGGGCCCCCAAGAGCTCCCCTAGGATCCCCTATGACCCCCACAGGGCCCCCTAGAGCTCCCCTAGGACCCCCTATAGCCCCCAGAGAGTCTCTTAGAGCTCCTATAGGACCCCCTATGGCCCCCATAGGAACCCCTAGAGCTCTTATGGCCCCCTAGAGCTCCTATAGGATCCCCTATAGTCCCCATAGGATGCCCTAGAGCTCCCAAAGGGCCACCTATAACCACCATAGGACCCCCTAGAGACCCCACGGGATACCCAGAGCTCCCCTAGGACCCCCTATAGCCCCCATACAACCCCCTAGAGCTCCTCTAGGACCCCCAGAGCTCCCAATTGGACCCCCTATAGCCCCCATAGGACCCCCTGGAGCTCCCCTAGGACCTCCAGAGCTCCCAATTGGACCCCCTATAGCCCCCATAGGGCCCCCTAGAGCTCCCCTAGGACCCCCTATAACCACCTTAGGATGCCCTATAGCCCCCATAGGGCCCCCTGGAGCTCCCCTAGGACCGCCAGAGCTCCCCTATAGCCCCCATAGGGCCCCCTAGAGCTCCCATAGGACCCCCTTCAACTCCCATAGGACCCCCTTCAACTCCCATAGGACCCCCTAGACCTCCTATAGCCCCCCTAGACCTCCTATAGGACTCTCTATAGTGCACATAGGATGCCCTAGAGCGCCCATAGGGTCCCCTATAACCACCATAGGACCCCCTATAGCCCGCATAGGATCCCCTAGAGCCCCCACAGGACCCCCAGAGATCCCCTAGGGCCCCCTATAAGCATGATAGGACCCTCTATAGCCCCCATAGGACCCACTAGAGCTCCTATAGACCACCTAGAGCTCCTATAGGACCCCCTATAGACCCCATAGGATGCCCTAGAGCTCCCATAGGGCACACTATAACCACCATAATACCCTCTATAGCCTCCATAGGATCCCCTAGAACTCCCCCAGCGCGCCCTATAACCACCATAGGACCCCCTATAGCCCCCCTAGGACCCTCAGAGCTCCTATAGGTCCCCCTAGAGGCCCCTAGGGCCCCCTAGACCTCCCTTAGGGCCCCCAAGAGCTCCCCTAGGATCCCCTATGACCCCCACAGGGCCCCCTAGAGCTCCCCTAGGACCCCCTATAGCCCCCAGAGAGCCTCTTAGAGCTCCTATAGGACCCCCTATGGCCCCCATAGGAACCCCTAGAGCTCTTATGGCCCCCTAGAGCTCCTATAGGATCCCCTATAGTCCCCATAGGATGCCCTAGAGCTCCCAAAGGGCCACCTATAACCACCATAGGACCCCCTAGAGACCCCACGGGATACCCAGAGCTCCCCTAGGACCCCCTATAGCCCCCATACAACCCCCTAGAGCTCCTCTAGGACCCCCAGAGCTCCCAATTGGACCCCCTATAGCCCCCATAGGACCCCCTGGAGCTCCCCTAGGACCTCCAGAGCTCCCAATTGGACCCCCTATAGCCCCCATAGGGCCCCCTAGAGCTCCCCTAGGACCCCCTATAACCACCTTAGGATGCCCTATAGCCCCCATAGGGCCCCCTGGAGCTCCCCTAGGACCGCCAGAGCTCCCCTATAGCCCCCATAGGGCCCCCTAGAGCTCCCATAGGACCCCCTTCAACTCCCATAGGACCCCCTTCAACTCCCATAGGACCCCCTAGACCTCCTATAGCCCCCCTAGACCTCCTATAGGACTCTCTATAGTGCACATAGGATGCCCTAGAGCGCCCATAGGGTCCCCTATAACCACCATAGGACCCCCTATAGCCCGCATAGGATCCCCTAGAGCCCCCACAGGACCCCCAGAGATCCCCTAGGGCCCCCTATAAGCATGATAGGACCCTCTATAGCCCCCATAGGACCCACTAGAGCTCCTATAGACCACCTAGAGCTCCTATAGGACCCCCTATAGACCCCATAGGATGCCCTAGAGCTCCCATAGGGCACACTATAACCACCATAATACCCTCTATAGCCCCCATAGGATCCCCTAGAACTCCCCCAGCGCGCCCTATAACCACCATAGGACCCCCTATAGCCCCCCTAGGACCCCCAGAGCTCCTATAGGACCCCCTAGAGCCCCCTATGGCCCCCTAGACCTCCCTTAGGGCCCCCTAGAGCTCCCCTAGGACCCCCTATAGCCCCCAGAGAGCCTCCTAGAGCTCCCATAGGACCCCCTATGGCCCCCATAGGAACCCCTAGAGCTCTTATGGCCCCCTAGAGCTCCTATAGGATCCCCTATAGTCCCCATAGGATGCCCTAGAGCTCCCATAGGGCCACCTATAACCACCATAGGACCCCCTAGAGCTCCCCTAGGACCCCCAGAGCTCCCAATTGGACCCCCTATAGCCCCCATAGGACCCCCTAGAGCTCCCCTAGGACCCCCAGAGCTCCCAATTGGACCCCCTATAGCCCCCATAGGGCCCCCTAGAGCTCCCTTAGGGCCCCCAATAACCACCATAGGACACTCTATAGCCCCCATAGGACCCCCTAGACCTCCCATAGTACCGCCTATAGCTCCCAGAGGAACTCCTAGAGCTCCTATTGCCTCCCTAGAGCTCCTATATAATCCCCTATATTCCCCATAGAATGCCCTAAAGCTCCCATAGGGCCCCATATAACCATCATAGGACCCCTTATTGCCCCCATAGGGCGCTCCCCTAGGACCGCCAGAGCTCCGATAGGACCCCTTATAGCCCCCATAGGTCCCCCTAGAGCTCCCCTAGGACCCCTCAGAGTTCCCCTAGGACCCTCTATAACCCTCCCAGGGCCCCCTAGAGCTCCCATAGGAACCCCTATAGCCCCGATAGAACCCCCTAGAGCTTCTTTAGGATTCTCTATAGTCCCCATAGGATGCCCTAGAGCTCCCATAGGGCCCCCTAGAGCTCCCCTAGGACCCACTGTAGTCCCCATAGGGCCCCCTAGAGCCCCCACAGGACCCCCAGAGCTCCCCTAGGACCCCCTATAACTCCGATAGGGCCCCCTAGAGCTC
Source organism: Tinamus guttatus (assembly GCF_059628265.1). Classification (NCBI taxonomy): domain Eukaryota; kingdom Metazoa; phylum Chordata; class Aves; order Tinamiformes; family Tinamidae; genus Tinamus; species Tinamus guttatus. Next base: position 2,648 of record NW_028289537.1, on the reverse strand, counting down.
CCATAGGACCCCCTATAGCCCCCATAGGATCCCCTAGAGCTCCTATAGACCCCCTAGAGCTCCTATAGGACCCCCGATAGACCCCATAGGACCCCCTAGAACTCCCCCAGCGCGCCCTATAACCACCATAGAACCGCCTATAGCCCCCCTAGGACACCCAGTTCTGCCCTAGGACCCCCTATAGCCCCATCGGGCCCCCTATAGCAACCATAGGACCCACTATAGCCCCCATAGGGCCCCCTAGAGACCCCACGGGTACCCCGGAGCTCCCCTATAGCCCCCACCGGGCCTCCTAGAGCTCCCATAGGACGCTTAGAGCTCCCCTAGGGCCCCCTATAACCACCATAGGATGCCCTATAGCCCCCATAGGCCCCCCTAGAGTTCCCTAGGACCCCCCAGAGCTCGCCTAGGACCCCCTTTAACCCCCATAGGACCCCCTAGAGCTCCCATAGGACCCCCTATGGCCCCCATAGGAACCCCTAGATCTCTTATGGCCCCCTAGAGCTCCTATAGGATCTCCTATAGTCCCCATAGGATGCCCGTGAGCTCCCATAGGGCCACCTATAACCACCATAGGACCCCTAAGAGCCCCCATAGGGCCCCCTAGAGGCCCAACAGGACCCCCAGAGCTCCCCTAGGACACCCTATAACCACCATAGGACCCCGTATAGGCCCCATAGGACCTCCTAGAGCTCCTATAGGACTCCCTATAGTCCCCGTAGGATATCCTATAGCCCCCTTAGGGCTCCCTAGAGTTCCCCTAGGACCCCTAGAGCTCCCATAGGACCCCCTATAGCCCCCATAGGGCCCCCTAGATCTCCCCTAGGGCCCCCTATAACCATCATAGGACCCCATATAGGCCCCATAGGACCCCCTAGAGCCCCCATAGGACCCCCTAGAGCTCCTATAGGACCCCTAAACCTCCTATATGACCCTCGATAGTCCCCATAGGATGCCCTAGAGCTCCCACAGGGTCCCCAATAACCACCATAGGACCCACTATAGCCCCCATAGGACCCCCTAGAGCTCCTATAGACCCCCTACAGCTCCTATAGGACCCCCTGTAGTCCCCATAGGATGCCCTAGAGCTCCCATAGGGCACACTATAACCACCATAGGACCCTCTATAGCCCCCATAGGACTCCCTAGAACTCCCCCAGGGCCCCCTATAACCACCATAGGCCCCCCTATAGTCCCCATAGGGCCCCCTAGAGCTCCCTTCGGGTCCCTGAAAACCAACATAGGACACTCTATAGCCCCCATAGGACCCCCGAGACCTCGCATAGTACCCATTATAGCTCCCATAGGAACTCCTAGCGCTCCTATTGCCCCCCTAGAGCTCCTATAGGATCCCCTATAGCCCCCATAGGACCACCTAGAGCTACCCTAGGGCCCCCTATAACCACCATAGGTACTGCAACGGGGAGGGGGATGCCGCGCATGCGCAGAGCGTCTGGAGGGCTCACTGCTGCCATCCCGTGTCCGAAAGTCGGTACTGCAACGGGGAGGGGGAGGCTGCGCATGCGCAGAGGGTCGGGAGCGCTCACTGCTGCCATCGCGTGTCCGAAAACCGGTACTGCAACGGGGAGGGGGAGCCGGCGCATGCGCAGAGCTTCAGGAGCGCTCACTGCTGCCGTCGCGTGTCCGAAAATCGGTACTGGAACGGGCAGGGGAGGGTCTTAGTCAGATCATTGTCTGCCAATTGGGAGCCTTTGTATTTACATCACTGGTTACTAGAATTATCGTCCGAACGGTGTCCGAATATCGGTACTGCAACGGCCCGGGGAGGGGCGCGCATGCGCAGAGCGTCGAGAGCGCGCACTGCTGCCATCGCGTGTCCGATTACGGGTACTGCAATGGGGAGGGGGGAGGCGGCGCATGCGCAGACGGGAGGAGGGCAACGCGCCGCCATTGGCGGAGCCGTCGCTGGGGGCAACGCGCCGCCATTGGCGGAGCTGTCACTCCGGGCAACGCGCCGCCATTGGCGGAGCCGTCGCTCGGGGCAACGCGCCCCCATTGGCGGATCCGTCGCTAGGGGCAACGCGCCGCCATTGGCGGAGCCGTCGCTGGGGGCAACGCGCCGCCATTGGCGGAGCCGTCGCTCGTGGCAATGCGCCGTCATTGGCGAAGCCGTCACTCCGGGCAACGCGCCGCCATTGGCGGAGGCGTCGCTAGGGGCAACGCGCCGCCATTGGCGGAGCCGTCACTCCGGGCAACGCGCCGTCATTGGCGGAGGCGTCGCTAGGGGCAACGCGCCGCCATTGGCGGAGCCGTCGCTCGGGGCAACGCGCCGCCATTGGCGGAGCCGTCGCTCGGGGCAACGCGCCGCCATTGGCGGAGCCGTCGCTAGGGGCAACGCGCCGCCATTGGCGGAGCCGTCGCTAGGGGCAACGCGCCCCCATTGGCGGAGCCGTCACTCGGGGCAACGCGCCCCCATTGGCGGAGCCGTCGCTAGGGGCAACGCGCCGCCATTGGCGGATCCGTCGCTAGGGGCAACGCGCCGCCATTGGCAGAGCCGTCGCTCGGGGCAACGCGCCCCCATTGGCGGAGTCGTCGCCGGGGGCAACGCGCGGCGGAAGGGGCGGGTCGCCGGAAGCGGAAGCTGAGGGCGCAGGCGGCGGCAGCGATGGCGGCGGCTCCCGGTCACG
>NW_028289536.1:40000-106867 GCF_059628265.1 Tinamus guttatus | reverse complement strand
CCCCCCCACCCCCCCACTCACCCCCCTCTCACCCCCACTCCCCCCTCTCCCCCCCTCTCCCCCCCTCTCCCCCCTCTCCACCCCCCTCTCCCCCCCCACTCCCCACCCCCCTCACACCCCCCCCCCACACCCCCACACTCTCCCCCCCACTCCCCCCACTCTCACCCCCCCACTCCCCTCACCCCCCTCTCACCCCCCTCTCCCCCCCTCACCCCCCACTCCCCCACACCCCTCACCCCCTCTCCCCCCTCTCCCCCCCCTCTCTCCCCCCTCTCTCCCCCCCTCTCTCCCCCCTCTCCCCCCCCCTCTCCCCCCTCCTCCCCCCTCTCCCCCCTCTCCCCTCTCCCCCCTCCCTCCCCCCCCTCACCCCCTCTCCCCCCCTCTCCCCCTCTCTCCCCCTCTCCCCCCTCTCTCCCCCCTCTCTCCCCCCTCTCTCCCCCCTCTCCCCCTCTCCCCCTCTCTCCCCCCTCTCTCCCCCCTCTCTCCCCCTCTCTTCCCCCTCTCCCCTCTCCCCCCCTCTCCCCCCTCTCCCCTCTCCCCTCTCTCCCCTCTCTCCCCTCTCTCCCCCTCTCCCCCCTCTCCCCTCTCTCCCCCCTCTCCCCCCTCTCCCCCTCTCCCCTCTCCCCCCTCTCCCCCCTCTCCCCCCTCTCCCCCCTCTCCCCCCTCTCTCCCCTCTCTCCCCTCTCTCCCCCCTCTCTCCCCCTCTCTCCCCCCTCTCTCCCCCCTCTCCCCCTCTCTCCCCCTCTCTCCCCCCTCTCTCCCCCCTCTCTCCCCTCTCCCCCCTCTCTCCCCCTCTCTCCCCCCTCTCCCCTCTCCCCCCTCTCTCCCCCCTCTCTCCCCCCTCTCTCCCCCCTCTCTCCCCCCTCTCTTCCCCCTCTCTTCCCCCTCTCTTCCCCCTCTCTCCCCCCCCCTCCCCCCTCTCCCCCCTCTCCCCCCTCTCCCCCCTCTCCCCCCTCTCTCCCCCCTCTCTCCCCCCTCTCTCCCCCCTCTCCCCCCTCTCTCCCCTCTCTCCCCCCGCTCTCCCCCCGCTCTCCCCCCTCTCCCCCCTCTCCCCCCTCTCTCCCCCCCTCTCCTCTCTCCCCCCTCTCCCCCCTCTCCCCCCTCTCCCCCCTCCCCCCCCTCTCCCCTCTCTCCCCTCTCTCCCCCCTCTCTCCCGTCTCTCCCCCCTCTCTCCCCTCTCTCCCCCCTCTCTCCCCCCTCTCCCCCCTCTCTCCCCCCCTCTCCCCCCCTCCCCCCTCCCCCCTCTCTCCCCCCTCTCCCCCCTCCCCCCTCTCCCCTCCTCTCCCCCCCCTTTTTTTTTAACTTGCAGGTATAAGAAGCTTCTCTCTCTCTTGAATTTTGCCTTGCAGTCGATTGATAATTCACACTCCATGGTTGGTAAACTATCCCGGAGAGTATTTTTGAGTGCAGCAAGGATGGTTGCAAGAGTGCCTCATGTTTTTGTAAAGCTTTTAGAAATGCTGAATGTGACAAGCTCTACTCACTGTGCAAGGATGCGTCGGCGACTGATGGCAATAGCAGATGAAATGGAAATTGCGGAAGCCATCAAGCTAGGCATGGAAGAAATGTGTTCTGGAGAGGCTCGACACAATGACTTTCTGCAGCCGCCTGTACCAGATAACTCTCCAGAAGCTACAGAAAACAATACTCCTAACAATACTGTCCAGTTATCAGGAAAAAGTGGGAAAGGTTTAGGGGATAAAAAATTATGTGTCAGTCCAGAGGACACTTCTGAGACACTGGCTGGCCTTGCTGTGGGACTTCCCGTTTCATCAGTAACCACTGAGCAACCAAAGCCAGCCATTCAAACAAAAGGAAAGCTCCACAGCCAGTATTTGAACTCTTCTCCCTCATCCAGTCATTCCCAGACACTTTTCCCAATGCTTCAGTCTCCTTCAAACCCATTTGTACCAGCTGGCAATGTAACAGATGTCTCCAAACTCAGACCTTGGGGATTCATTCCCTGCAAAATCCCTTCACCTTTTCAAACACAGCGGAAACTCTCTCTCCAATTTCCAAGAAACTGTTCTGAGAATAAAGAAACAGAGAAGCTTTCTCCAGTTTTTACCCAGGCTAGGCCGTTGCCATCCAGTCACATACACAGGCCAAAGCCATCTCTATCCACCTTGGGTGATGTGAACAAGCAGGGAGAAACATCAAAAAACAGTATGACGCTTGACCTGAATGATATTTCACAGTGTGAGGGCAGCAGCAACAATAGCAGTGTGGTTATACCGAGTGAAGAGACGGTGTCCACACCGGTGGATGAGAAAAGTCGACTGGATGTTAATGCTGAACTCAATTCCAGTATTGAGGATCTACTTGAGGCCTCCATGCCAACGAGTGATGGCACAGTTACATTCAAGTCTGAAGTTGCAGTGCTTTCTCCTGAGTGGGCAGAAAATGATGATACGTACAAAGACGATGTAAGTCATAACCAAAAATGCAAGGAAAAGATGGAAGCTGAAGAGGAGGAAGCTTTAGCTATTGCTATGGCAATGTCTGCATCTCAAGATGCTCTACCAATAGTACCCCAACTACAGGTTGAAAATGGTGAAGATATCATAATTATTCAGCAGGATGTAAGTAAACTAGAAATTTAACATAGAGACTTTGACTTTGTTTGAATTGTGATTCAATAAATTATAAAGCCGTGCTGTTGTACTTATAATGTTAAACAAATACAGAGGTTTAGTGCCTTCTCCTAGAAATTGGAATGTGCATATGAAGAGAAATATTTTAGTGTAAAGAGCCTGCCAGTGCATGGTACTAACAGAATCAATCCATAGCTGTTGCTAAAAAGTTTAGAGAAGGTATTTGGAAGAGTGGTATCTTATCCTGTACCAGCCTTGAAGATGTCAAAGTAAACAAGCAAAAACAGAAGCAGGATACAAAAATAAATGCTGAAAGCAATAGAGAATCTCTAAGCAGAGAAACCCAGGAAATGAGAATGATGTTTTTAAGCAGGAATAAAAAAAATATGGGGTTGTAATACTTACTTTTGAAGGCAATCATGTAAAACCAAATTATATCAGAAAGAAGAGATAGTGTAGGAGGAGATTACTTTGCCAGCACATCTTGAGAGATAGCCTATGAGATACTTTAGAATTTTGAAGAAAGATCTACTTGCTAGTAAATGGACAAAAGTAAAAGTGATAAGAATAGAGAGAAAGGAGAGAGTGTGTTGGTGTGGGGTTTTTTTAGTTGTTTTTAGTTTACAGAAAGGTTGGTTTAACTACTTAGGCAGGGGACAAGGCAGGAGTTAGTAAGTTAGAGGAGGCTCTTTTTTAAATAAAGTGAGAGTATGTGAGTTATAGAAAACTGATGTTGTGATCTCAAGTGAAATGTGTATGATGTGCAGTACAAATCTCCATAAGGGAGAGGAGAAGCTTACTGGCTTGAGTCTTTCCTTCTAGAATGTTTAAATTTTAGATGCATGCTGGTAAACATGGAATTAATTTGAATTTAATTTCCAGACACCAGAAACTCTGCCTGGGCATACCAAAGCAAAGCACCATTACAGAGAAGATGTGGAATGGCTTAAAGGGCAGCAAATAGGCCTTGGAGCTTTTTCTTCCTGTTACCAAGCTCAAGATGTAGGAACAGGGACATTAATGGCTGTAAAACAGGTAAATACTTTCTTGAGTTTTTTTCCTACTTGTTTCTAAATATTTATTTGGAATATTAATTATAAAAGCTCTCTGGTTTCACAGATTGTACCCTACTTCCTCTGCCTACTGTTGCATGTGTACTTGCCTAATACACATTATATGCACAATATTAGTATTTTTCCCTTTAAAATGAAAAAATACTGTGCCTTTTATATAGCGCCTTCATATATTTTTAAATGCATTTTTTCCTTTTATCAAGGTCACAAATCTGACAGAGTTAAGAATGAAAACCAAAATCTCTTTATTCCAAGCTATGCCCTATTTGCTATGAAAGTAATTTCCCATCGTTTACTTGTGAAGATTTTATATTAAAACTTCTTTAAAATGGAAAATATAGGTTATTGCTTGCTTCCTCTGCTTTGAAAAGCAAGTATTTTCATATCTAAGCACTTAATTTAAGATGTGCCTGGGGAAAAAGCTCCAAATACGCATGTTCCTTTCCTAGGAGAGATTCCTATATTCTTATGACCATCTTGCATGGAGATGTGTTCTCAGTTGAAGGGCCTCGAGAGTAAAAAAGTTTGCAAGTTCCAGATGGTCAGCTGGGGGCGAACAACTGATACTACAGTAGAGAAGCAGGGGGTGGTTATAGGACTCGGTTTACCAGTTATGAAAGGTAAATCTAGATAACAGTATTTTTGAAACAGGTGACGTATGTCCGGAACACATTGTCTGAGCAAGAAGAGGTAGTTGAAGCACTGAGAGAAGAGATAAGGATGATGAGTCATCTAAACCATCCTAACATTATTCGAATGTTGGGTGCTACATGTGAGAAGAGCAACTATAATCTCTTTATTGAATGGATGGCAGGTAAAGAGCATCAAGTGCTAAAGAAAATGAAAGCACAAGTTGAATCTTGAGTTGGGTTGTTTCACGCTGCAATTTTTAACACTGCAAAATATTCCATGTATCACTTCCATTCAGAAATTTATTAGCGTCTTCATTGCCATTGTTAATGAGCTTACATATTTAGTTTACAGAACATTTATTGCTTTAAGTGTTATTCTTTCCTTTCCCTTTTTTTTTTAATCTGGACTTTTCCATACTTAATCCGTCATACATCTAATATAATTGGAAACCTTGAGCAAAAATTCTACTAGTTGCTTGGATTTCTGAATCTAAGAGAGTAGGGAGGGAGCCTTGTCTGATATATTTTTAAGCTATATAATTTTCATTATAGCTGCATGATCTTAAATGATTATTAAAAGTAATTTTGCTTGAAAGTTTGGAATGCCTGTCACTTTTTTTATTCCCAAACATTTTCATAAGAATTGTGTGAGAGAACATATAAAGGCATTTGACCTTGTATAAAAGAATCTTCAAGAAGAAAACATTCAAATCGTATCGTAATTCTATTAAGTGGTAATTCAGCAATAGTGAGATCTTCTAATTATTCCATAGAGCAGAGGATGAGAAAGTTCATATACCTTAAGATGGAGCTTTATTAATTTTGAAAGATACATAATATTTTGAGTTTGTCTACTCTACAAAGTGACCAGATATGGTATTTTATACATCCTTATTTGCTACAAAATAAAGCATTGCACTTTAACACAGATGAAATTAGGAAGCACAGAGATGTGCTTTTGAAACTTAGCTCCTTTCTACAGAGAAGAATATAAGTAATTGAGTGTTTTACTCTTTGCCTATGGAATTCTTCGATATATTTGTGGGGATGGGTAGGAAGGGTAGTTGTCAATTAGAAATAACCAGTATTGGACTCCCGTTTTAGGAGGCAGTGCTGCATTCTAATAATCTCACAATTTAATCAACATTTATATTGATCACTTTTATTTTCTAGGAGGCTCAGTTGCTCATTTGTTAAGTAAATATGGAGCCTTCAAGGAATCTGTAATTATTAATTATACAGAACAGCTGTTACGTGGCCTTTCTTATCTCCATGAGAATCAGATAATCCATAGAGATGTTAAAGGTAAAAATTATTTCTAATGTCAAGTAGTATTCAGAAATCGGCATGTATTTTCCTGTTAAGACCTGTTCTCTTGGCTACTGTTTCAAGGGTAGTGTTTTTGTTGGATTTGTCTCATCATACGTAACCTTTAATCTATGATAATTAGTCAGAATGCTTCTAGTATATTTGAGGATATTTGCTACCTGTGTTCAAGGGTTTAGGAAAATTGACTTTTGGATTAGTTCAAATAAAATATCAAATTACCAAAGAGGTCAGGTTTTTAATGCATAGAAATACTCTGGAGGAGTTTTGCTTGTGAGATACTTATGGCCTGTTAATACTATATGAACTCTTGGTTTTAGCTTGAGTTTTTGCATATTTAAGACTTAGTTTAACAACTGAATTTGGACTTTACTGAGAAGTCTCAAACTTTTATTAACTTTAATGTCACTGTAACTCTTCATGAAACAGAGAGATCCAGATAACTAGCAACACAATGATGGCAAACTTATGCCTTTCTTTAATTTTTACTTAAAATGGGAAAGCTCTTTATGCCTCTAACTTCCTTTTAAGAGAACTTGGAAGGCTACCTATGAATCAGATAAAAAGTTTAAACCTCATTGGGAGCAGCAGGCAGAGAAAACCTCTAGGGTTTTAGATTGCTGTTTTTTTCCTTTCCCACAGTTCCAGGCATCATTCCAGAATCCCATGTTTGCCCTACTTTGAAAGTTTGATTGCTTCTCTAAATCTCTCAGATGGCCTCAAGCTGGGTGTAGCATCATTCAGGCATAGCAGAAAAGTAGGGTACTTTGTCCCTCATTTCTAGATTTCCTTGCTACTGGAAGGTGGGGAATATCACATTTTGACAATTTTGAAGTGGAGGGAGGAAGGTTGTCTGTCCATTCTTTTGCATTTGATCAAGCCAACTAGCAGTTTTTGTTTTATTTTTTTTTATTATTATGCTGTTGACAGGTGCCAATTTGCTAATTGACAGCATGGGTCATAGATTACGAATTGCTGATTTTGGAGCTGCAGCCAGGCTGGCATCTAAAGGAACTGGTGCTGGGGAGTTTCAGGGGCAGTTGTTGGGAACAATTGCATTTATGGCACCAGAGGTAAGAAACCACTTTTGGAAGTTGCAACAAAGTGTTTGAGCTCTACACTAACTCATTCAGTCAGAGGAACCTGATGTAAATGTTTCAGATGTATTTTAAATGTACATGCCCGAAAGAATGGGAATGATACATGGCATAAAGGATACTTCTTGCTTCCCATGTTGTTCTTTCCGTGTTGTTCTATTCCCATGTTGACAGCTTGTTGTGAGATAGATCGTGCGTATTGTTACTAAAGCACAATTTACAATTGGGTCTAAAGCTAGTGAGTGCAAGATGCTTTGTCCCTTGATCTGGTCCTCTACTTCCCAATTTCTTTACTGTAGAGGTGTAGAAATATTACTTGCATATGTCACTAGTCATGCTGTTAACCCAAAGTGTAATTGAAATGCACTTGATTGTGTATGCAGCAGTTAGATACTTAAAAACCAGAGATGGAGACTTTGGGAATGCTTAACCTGAACTTGGACTCGTCTGTGCAGGTTCTGAGAGGTCAGCAGTACGGTAGGAGCTGCGACGTGTGGAGCGTTGGCTGCGTTGTGATAGAAATGGCTTGTGCTAAACCTCCTTGGAATGCAGAGAAACACTCCAATCACCTGGCCCTGATATTTAAGGTGAGGTACTACTTTGATGCTACAAATATACTACAGAGGACACTCAGTCTTAATTTCATGTAAAGTAATGTCAACTTAAGAAAGTTTTGAAGCAGAAACTGTTACAATTGCTCTGGAGCTGTTAGTACAAAGTCACTATTGATAACACGCACAATCATTTTTGCTTGCTTAAAAAAAAAAAACCTGTCAGTAAATACATGCTTCCCATTGGGAATATCCTTTGAAACCTGATACTAGCATCCAGACTTTGCTACTAGCTGTTTACTATTGATATGCCACACGTAAATATTATATTTTCACCTGTTTTTGGCATGCATGTTTCTTACTAAAATCAAATAGGTACATTTATTTTTTAAAATCTAGTTGAACAGCAGGCATGAATGAAGAAAATGCTTCCACAAAACAAAGCATAGCAATATCCATTGATATCTAATTAAGTACAAATCACTTGTGATAAGATATTTAAGTGTTTCTGTTCTGTGTTTGTGTGAATCCTGTGGTGTCAGCCTGGTGTTCCCTATAAAGTTTCATCTTTCTCAACTTGATGTAGAGGACGGGGAAAATGTTGAAGGAAAAAGAAATCGATTTAGAGCATGAGCTGCTTCCATCTGAGAGAGATTCTACCATGTGGTGGTAGCAGAAATACAGTAAATATAATGAAAGAGCATTCCCAGCTTAACATACCGTAACATAATATCCCTTAGTTTAATGTATCTACATGAGTGATTGCACTTAACATAGTGTCAAGTAGAAGACTAATGAATACCCCTAGGTGTGGCAAAACAGTATTTCCTGTGTTCAGCAGGTGTTTACAGTAGAATCTTGCTAAAGGAAGAAAAGTTGGAGAAAATGCAAGGAGGGAGACAGAGACCATGAAAAGCAGGAGAGAGCATATCTTATTGAAGGAGGTATAAAGGGAACTTGAGACCCAAAAAGTAAACTTTGTAAAATGGATGCAATGTAACTTGCAGAGAAACTGCAGTAGGGACTCTCCTATGTTGAATAAAAGCTCATAGTATAATTGAGATCAGCTGAAAACTATCAGCTTGTCAAGGCATCTTTTGAGTTTCTTTTTCTAGAAGTACTGACTTCATAAAACCTCTTTTCCCTTTGTTCAGATTGCTAGTGCAACTACTGCTCCGTCAATCCCTTCACATCTGTCTCCTGGTTTGAGAGATGTGACTCTGCGGTGTTTAGAGCTTCAGCCTCAGGACAGACCCCCCTCAAGGGAGCTGCTGAAACACCCTGTCTTCCGTACTGCCTGGTAGCTAATCGTATAATAGGTGGGGTACTGAAGAAGATGATACTGAATATACAATACTGTCCTGCAGTGCACTGAAGCACAGCAGCTTGTGTTATTCTGCTGGCCTTAATGCTACATCAAGGACTTAAGGCCAGTGGAGGACTCTACCTAAGTGTGTGATTGACAAATCAAGATCTTTACCTAAGCTCTGTATGCAACATTTCACAACTTGAGCAGAAAAATGTAAACTGTGTCTTTTTTAAACATTTGGCTCTAGGTTTCTTTAAATCTGCAAGTTAATTTAGCAGATAAGTGATTTTTATTTTATTTGGAGCACTTTCAGCAATATTAGCAGCTGAGGGGCTCAGGTTCTGTTTTAATATAGCATTTCACATCATGTAGATGTAAGCAGAGGGTTCTGCAGTTACAGTCAGTTTTCAGCACTGATTAAAAAAAGTTCTGTATCTGTCCCTTTTGATTATACAAAGTAAGTTTTCTGAGTAATAAATCAAAGCATTGATGGATACTTTTAAAGCATCTTGCCTTCATTAAAGTAAGAGGAGGCTGTTATGGTTCACTGTGCACTTACTGCTGGCCATGTAATTTCTTTTGAAATTAAGGTTTGTATTTTCATTGTATTTTTAATGTTCAGGGAAAGGTGATTTTGTAAAATAACCTTTATAAAAAGGTGCAAATGGTGTCACTGAGAATCTCACTGACACATAAGTTTAAAAAAAAATAAAAAAAAGGTTTGTTTGAAAACTAAAATAAAACAAGAGGGCACGTTCAGGACAGTGTTTCAAGCTCTGCTAGTGCAGGTTATTAAAAAAAAAAAAAAGTAAACAGAAAAAAAAAGTTTGTTATGCATAAAACAACTTAGAATCTGAATCATGTTAAATGTTGAGCCTTCTTTTCACATAGCAGTTTCTTCTGGCAAATACATAAACAATTCCATGTCAAAGTACCCAAGCCCAGCTCCCAGTAAAGCTTATGGGAGACTCTCCTGTGCTTCAGTGGGACCGGGTGCCACATATGAATATATTTAATTCTGTGCCACAAAATTGAGGTCATGTTCTCCATGGATAAGAAATTTTACCTGCTGTTTTTCTTCTGGTGTACATCAGCTATTTACTGTAGCCCTTAGTGATTGTTTAATTTGAAAATGTTAAAGATATTACCATAAGAAAGGTATTTATTTTATCAAGCAATAAGCTTGGACTTGACAACCAAGGTAAAGTAAAATGTGAAGTTAAACTTTACCTGTAGTACCTCTTAAACACAAGTTTTGCATGTTTTAAAAGAAAAACAGAAACAAAAACATTTAAAAAAAATCAATTGCAGGTTTTTAGTTTCTGATGCATGTAATTCTGAAGGAAAATGGCAGCTTTTCTTTTGCTTTTTAAGAGGGGGGATTTTTAAAAAATCAAGTATTGATTGTGTTTAATCCATTTAAATTCTGTTCATGTTTTAACTCTTCAGAAGCCAGTTGAATTGTTGGACTGAAATAGAATTGGTTATTTTCAAAGACTCAGGACAAGCTAAATAAGCTATAGTACATTAAAAATGTACAATACCAATTGGAAAGAAAACATCTTAAAGATAAGTTTACAGAAATGATAGTGCTCATATTTAAAAAAAAAAAAAAAAAGGCAGTGTCATTAGTTGTGAATGTGCATTTCTTTTGGAAATTTTACATTCCTTTGTTTTGGAAGATTGGCAGACTTAGAGTTAAAAAGATAATACCGAAATGTGAAGTTTGGTAGCTCTGAATGTTTTGTACTTGACTACTTTTGACCATTTTAGAATTTTTCATTCTAATAAAATTGTTTCCAAGTCTTTATGTGCCAGCTTTAAAGGATGCACTCTTACCAATTCATGTACTGGAAGATCAGTTGTCAGATTAATACTGTGTTTCTGGCAGAAATGTAAACTGTATAAACTGATGAACCTCAGCTAATCAGTATTCCTTTGTAGATCACCATGCCTACCACATTTCAAACTCAAACTGCCTCTAGATGTCCAAATGCATTTTGTTTGGGTTTGTTTCCATTTCCCTCAGCTTGCTGGTAATTGTGGTGTTTTTAAAATGCAGATGTAAAGTAATATTTTTATTTTCTTTGGATCAAAGCTAGACTGAAAATTGTATTGTGTAATTATTTTTTTGTTCTTAATGTTATTTGGTACTTAAGTTGTAAATAATGTCTACTGCTGTTTATTCCAGTTTCTACTACCTCAGGTGTCCTATAGTTTCTTCTACCAAAGTTCACTCTCACAATGAAATTATATTTGCCACGTGACTGATTCCTAAGGCTTCCAGGGCTTAAGGGCAAACTTCTATTATCACCTTACTGTGCAAGCAAATTTTACAGAAATCTCTAGGTTAAGAAATTTGGCTTCATTGTATCCTTTGTTATTTTAAGTATATCAAGATATTTTAATTAAAAGTTTTTACCCCATTGAACCAATTTTATATAGTATAATTTGTACCTATTTTGGTGTTTTTTGTCTTTATACTAAATAAAAGTTTTTGAAAAAAAATTGTAATGTGTTTTCAGGTCAATGTGAATTAAGTATTTCTGGTGTACTTCCTTGGTTGTGTGTGTGTGTGTGTGTTTTTTTTTTTTTTTTCCACACATTTCACATGCAATACTTCATACAGCAAGATTTGGTTTCAGGGATGAAATGACTCAAATATAGGCTGATGTGTTTATTAGTATTTCTAAAAGACCTAAGAGAGAGTTGCAACAAAGATTTAAATTTAATTGATAATGGAGATAGGAATTTCTCATAGGATAATTCTCTATGAACCTCGGTTTGCTTATGTCTTTAGATCAAACACCTTATGACAGCTTTGCCTTTCTACAGAAGTTTAGTTATTCATGCTGAGTCAGGTAAGTGGAGTTGGTTTAGATCAGTTCTGGAGCCCTTAAGGTATGTCTTGGAAGTTAATGTGCTATTTTATGGTTTTCAATGAAGTGTTTGTTTCTCATTTAAGTAGCAGTCATGGCAAGCCTTTCTCACACTCAGGTAATCTGCAATGTATAGCTGTGGTAGGACTTCTTCCAGCTGCTGTCTTTATTCTGAATTTTTTGTCATTTTAAGGTTGAAAATTAAGCTCAAGTGTTCTGCAGTCTGTTTTGTACTGAATTCCCCATTTTGAAGGAACAATTTCTTCATATGCTCCAACTCATGTGATTTTTTGCAAATGCAGATTAATGGATCTGTTCACTAGTGAAACTTCACAGCAACAGTCTTCAGTTAAGCTCTAACATACAATTTAAAAAAGCTGGAATGCAGGAAAAATACATGACGAGTTAAATAAAAGATTAAATCAAGTGGGATTTTCTTCACTTAATTTACTGTAGAATTCTTGCATTTTATAACACAGCGGTAGTGGGAATATTACTTGGTGTCACTAATATCTCGTTTTCAGGAAGAAGGAAAAAGCAGGTTGTCGCCTGTGCCATGCACTTGGCAGTAAATATCAAAGATGCTTATTTATTCTCCAAATATCTTGATTTACAAAGAAAATACTTGCACAGGCAGATAGCAGGTGGTGCTCGTTTTAATATCTGCAGTGGGGATTGTTGCCAGTGGTCCCATCTGGTGATGACAGGTTGGTCTGACAGCGTTTCAGCTTTGTCAGTTCTTGTGGACTGTAACTTTGGCTTTCAGAGCTCACTGTTGTGAGGATTGTGTATTTCCTCTTTATATTTTCTCAGTATTTAGCTTGGGTACGTGTTTATTCTACCTTTACACTCAGAAGTAGATGCAGTATTTCTGTAATTAAGCTTTCTCTTATGGCTCCAACTGGGCAGAATCAGCCATATGACAGTTGCACTTTTAAGAGACACAAAAATGTACGTATTGAATATTCTGTGGCATAACTGAATGGTATTTTCTCATTAAAACTTTAATACATAGCTACATAAATTTAGAATTTCAGTTGCAAAATGAGACTCCCTATGTCATTACTGAAAAAGTCCAGGAGATGGCAAGAAAGCACTTTCACCCAGCCTAGGGCCAAGGCTCAGCCTGACATACTGTGTTTCCTGCCCCCCCCCCCCCAACTTAAGTAAGTTTATATAGCATGTTGTTTTTCAATTCCTTTTTTCCTGAACAAGATGTGGCAGATCAATGATAGAAGTAAAGTGAATATGCAGTAAATGGGAGAAGCCATTTATAAATACTTCCATGGCTTGTACCAGAAGTGAGTCTTCAATCTTCCCTTACTGCTTTGGTGTGCCTGACTAATAAAATCTTGAACTCTGGGCAAAAATTCAGATCCAGATAGGGGAAAATAAACCTCAGCAGTGATTTAAGGTTTGCATTATCTATTTGCGCCAAAATCAAGTCTCAAACACAACCTTATCATGATTAATTTCTTAAGCTTGTCAGATGCATGTTGACGGGTTCTGTCTTTTTTTTTCCAGTAACTTTTAACTTCGCTGGCAGTTTCTAACTAACATTGAAGACTAGGATCAGTATCCAGCATAAGGGAGAGAGAAGAAGAAAGTTATTAGGACCTCCTTAATTTCAGAGAGTGTGTTTTGCTGGGGGGGGGGAACAGAAACACTTTCACATCTAGCTGTGCCTGATCCCTACAGGATACAAGTCTTCACTGGCTGTGCAGCCTACAGGATTATGTTTTTAGGACTTTGTTTCCCTTAATTTGATTCTCTACCCCCTCACTTAGGAGGATGTCCTACACATTTCATACAGAAGCTGGGGCGGGGGGGGTGGGGAAGAGAGAGAGTATTTTTCCTGGATAAGGGATTACCTTCTCCATTTGTATCCTTCCATCCTTCCAGGGAGCTGAATATGGACTTTTGGCCAAGGAGGGAGCCACCACCGCTCTGGCACCATGTTGCGCACCCTATGGTGCCACTGGGACTCCGACAAGTACCGCTTTGTGCCTCTGGCTCGTGCTCAACCTCTGCTGCCGATGTAGGTGGGCATGGAGGCCGGAGCGGCATGGGCACCATGGGCTCTGCTATGGCGGAAGCGCCGCCAAGCTCGAGTTCTCAGTCACTTTGAAAACTGTTTTGATCTCCTGCACATAAAAATTGGCTAATTTAAAATAGCACTTAAGGATAAAAGCAATGCGGGAAGTAGTGTGCAGAAAATGTTGCTGTTAAGAGCCGAATCTCCACAAAGGAGACAGAGGAGTCCTAAAACTTTATTCGAATAAAGGGAGAGTGGAAAAGTCCACGAGGGATAGCCCTGCGGGGTCTCTCAAATGGCTGGAGGACACAGCCCCCCTTTTATCCTAATTTACCGACCAAGGGACGCCCTCTCCTTTTCCCCATTGGCCAAGGTACTCAGAAGTTACATAAAATCATAGAATGCTTAAGGTTGGAAGAGAGCTCTAGAGGTCATCTAGTCCAACCCCCCTGCACATGCAGAGTCACCTAGAGCATGTGGCACAGGACTGCGTCTTAAGTGGATTTTGAGGATCTCCAGAGAAGGAGACTCCACGACCTCTCTTGGCAACCTGGTCCAGTGCTCTGTCACCCTCACTGCTAAGGAAAAATTTCTTAAGTTCCTGTGGAACTTTTGATGCTTCAGTTTCTGGCCCTTTCCTCTAGTTCTGTCAGTGGCCACCACTGAAAAGAGGCCAGCACCATCCTCCTCACTCCCTCCCTTGAGGTATTTATATACATTGATTAGATCCCCTCTCAGCCTTCTCTTCTCCAGGCTGAACAGGCCCAGCTGTCCATACCACAATATTGGGGCTGTTTTGGGTTAAACCTCTAGCCAAAATATGCCCCAAATATATATATATATTTCCCGACACCCTAAGCCCTTTTTGGGCCAAGAAATTGAGTAACTTCACAGCGGTTTCCTTCACCACCCTCCCTTGTTCACCTGATTGATAGGGGCAAGTCATCCATGTACTGCAATAACCTGGCTTCTGGGGGTGGGATAAATTCCTTCAGTATTTTCTGCAAGGCTTGTCCAAATAGGACCCGTGCCTTGGTGTATCCTTGCGGGAGGACTGTCCATGTCAATTACTGTTTTATCATTTTCCTGGAACTGTCCACACTTCTGAGTTCACTTCAGCCTAGCTTTATTGGACACTTTGCACAAAGTTACAGTAGTGCTAACTTCTTTATCATCCCCCACAATATCAATTGACATTCCCAATCCAGCCATCAACTCCAACCCCTCAGCAGATTGCAATCACAGTTTGGGCGAAAGGGACAAAATGTCCCATTCCTCCTTTTCTTCACTGTCGCTAGAAGCAGGAGGTAGAGAGGGGACAGGAGCTGTGGTTCCTGATAGATTTTGGTGATAAGATGGGGGAAGGTACTGGAGGACATCCCACACCGCCCTATCTTTTTTTTTTTTTTTTTCCTTTCTTCAGATTCCTCCTTCCCTTTTTCTCCTCTCTCTTTTGTTACATAGATTCCTCTAGATGTTGCCCTTAACCATATTGAGGCACATTCTTTCTCGATGAGACCCTTCTCAGTATCACTGAGATACCAGCACAAACCTGACAAAGACTAGGATCGTCGTCCGACCCTACAGGGGGCCACCTAAATCCCCCTGGTAACTTATATTCTGGCCAAACAAAACAACAATATTTTATCATTAGTTCCTTGGTTATTTCTGGGGGAATGCACAGGTTATCCCAAACCCTCAAAAGTCTCCCCAAGGGACTATACGGGGATAAGTCAAGGTCGTCTTTCCTTTTCCCAGCATCCTCTTTTGGCTTCCCTTTGCTGCCCTCCCTGGATGTCCATATCGGGGTTGTCACCCCTTTTGTTCCCCACTGTCCCATAGTACTCACCAGTGTGAGTTTAATGGTCCTTTCCTTCAGACCTAGCCCTTTCCGTCAGACCTAGTCCCTTCCGACAGACCCCTTGAGGACCCCCTCCCGGTCCTACCTGCGGATCCCCCTGATCTGCTTCTCGTCTGTCTCCGGACAGTCTTGGGAACCCAATCGGTCGTCCAGTGCAGGCTGCCGTCGAAGGGAGTCGATCACCAAAAGCTATGGTGAGGCGCGCCGTCGACTCCAATCGCTGCGTGCCGTTCCCGGAAGGTGGAAGGATCCCGGACAAGCCCCCAATTGTGCAGAAAATCTCGCTGTCAAGAACTGAATGTCCAAAAAAGGAGACCGAGGAGTCCTAAAACTTTATTCCAGGCGTCCTCAAACTTTTTAAACAGGGGGCCAGTTCACTGCCCCTCAGACACTGTCACAGAGGAGCCTAGGTGCTATTTACTAAGACACTGTGGTAGGCCTGTGCCTTGCCCAAAACTCAAGCACATAGTCTGACATGCTTTTTAAGATCTGTTTTTTCCTTCTATACGGTGGATCTTTTGGTGTGCTGGTGCATTTGTTATAGTGTGAAGCTGGAGTAAAGGTAACTGTACAGCTGTTGGTGCACGAGGCCATATGGGACCGAGTGATGGGCTGGGGTGACTGTGGGAACGTTTTTGTTGTCTCTTGCTGGCTTAAAGTACTGGTGAAACTTGGCCTAAGTTTGTTTAAAATAGAAATTAGAAGCTGCCACACAATTGTTCTTTAAACAACCTGTTTTTTAGCAGCAGTGATGATAGAGAAAATGATCTGTTTTGAGTTCTGAAGTTTCTAATGCTAATCTTGGTGTTCGCAGAAAATTCTCTGTGAAAACCCAGGGGTCGTCATCTTTCACTTTATCTGCTCTGCTCTCACTTAACTCTAGAATTACAGTTTCCTCTTTAGACTGAGGCAAAGCGGACAGAAGCCTTTTAATACGTTTTCATTATGTGAGTCTAGGTCACCAGGCGAGTACTGTGGAGTGGTGAGTTGCTGGTGCCTCTTCCCTCCCTTGTTATCTTTCCTAGGAGGCTGAGCATAGCCTGAGCACTTCCTGCTTCCTGGTGCTCTGGCTTGGAACTTAGGAATCTTGCTTCGTAGGGAATCTTCTTGTGTGTGTGTGTGTGTGTGTGTGTGTGTGTGTGTTTTTTCCTTGTTTGTTTAGTTTTAATTTATTTTTCTGGAAGATAGTGTGTTTTTGTTTGTTTTAAGATCAGTTTTCTTGGTCTTGAGAGAAAAATGTATTGAAGAAACAGCAGCTCTGTTTACTTGATACTTAAGAATCATTTGAAATTGGGAAACGTTTATAGTCTAGTATCTGATTAAATGCTTTTCTGGTGATGTTAAAGCTGGAGATGCATTAAATTTATTAAAATACCTAACAGACCAAGTTGTGTGAAAGTTTTTCCTGATAAACTACTTCTGAAAGATCAGCAAAAATGTTTGACAGAATGTTTCAAAAAGCACAGCATGATGTGTCTCAGGTTAAATGGACATGGGTCTAATCCCAATCTCTGATACTTTCACCCTGTTTTTCCTAGAATGTATCATGATAGAGATTGACTTGACTCATGGCTGTCTGGAATCATAAGCATGAACAACAGCCTTCTGGAATATTACTTTAGATGTAGTGTTTTGTAATGGAATGGCTGCTAGTATACAGTCTAGTATACATGGTTCACCAAGTGACCTCTGCGCTAATCTAGCGTTTCTCATCCATAGATTTCACACTGTTTATTGCTGATATGTATTTCAATTCCCTTTAACCAACTCATCCAAGGTCACCGTGGAAGTCAGTGGCCAGACTGGGAATACAGTTCTGGAGAAAAGGACTGTGTCCCCTAGACCACACTGACATCTAATGACACTTTTTCTGAGCTCTCCTTTATCCTTCCCTACATGTCATCTTGCTTTTGAGCAAACTGAAATGAGTCTTTGCTCGACTGTCAGCAACAATGAGCGGGTCCCTTCTTTGTGAATTGTTAGTTAACCCTCAAGGGTAGGTGTGGGAGTCATCAAAAGGAGCAGGGGCTTAAGGTTTAGGACCAGAAGCCATTTTATTGAGCATCGGACCAAACTTATGTATTCTCCGAGTATGTGAGCATACACTGTCCACGTGCTGTCTACACGCTCCCTCCCCCTGCCTCCAGCCAATTCCTTGACTCTCTTGCTATCTGGGTCCAATCCTGCTAACGGACAACAGGTAACCAACCAGAGACCGGTGCGTCCAGCCTGTGTTTTAGGTTTCTCTATCTGCTAATCTGTTATTCCTAACTTTCACAGTTTCTCACTCCTAACTTTCACCGTTCCCACAGCCTCCCACAGTTTCTCACGGTTTCTCAGTTTCCCACATCTCCCCCTTTTTTGTCTTCTAGCACCAGGCATAGTTAAGGACCCAAAGCGCAAGAGCCAAGGAGTCGGCTTTGGCAACGCTGTAAAACCTCCCAACAGTTCAGCAAGTTCTTCTTCTTCTTCTTTCCTTCAACAGTGGTGACTAAATTCGCATTCTTCTTTAGAACAGTTGTTATCGTTCTTTCCACTAAGGCATGTATCAATTGTATGAGACATGGCAAATACATACAAGGGATTATGATTACAGTTAGCACTATACGTCCCATTACAAATATTCGTTTGAGTCCGGTTCCCCAGGTGTGCCAAGGTTATCCACACATTCTCTCGAGGTTGAAGTGGTGGTGCTGGCATTGCAGTGATCGCTTTGGTTGCAGCAAGTCTATAGAGGATTAGTCCTCCGATGATTGTTGCAACGCTTCCTCAGGATCTTCTCCTCTCTCCGCAGCCATCCGTGTTGATAATGCTGGCTTTATCTAACGCGCTGGTACCCAACGGTTTTGTCCTGCAACATGAATACAAGCATACCCTCGCCCCCAGGTTATTAGAGGTCTTCATTAATTTTACATAAATCTTGTAGTAATGGCCATTTCCCGCTTTTCTTTTTAATGACAAACACAGGTGTGTTCCACGGGCTGGTGGATGGCGGAAGGTGCCCTTGACGCAGTTGGTCTGTGACAAGTTCGCGAAGGTGGTGCAGCTTCTCCGCAGGGAGGGGCCACTGATCCACCCACACTGGCCTGTCCGTGAGCCACGTGAGGGCGGGAGTCAGCTGCGCGTCAGTGGCCCCTAGATAAAATGCAGTGTCCTCACGCGAGCACCCCCCGCGTTGCGCTGCCCTTTTTTTCCGCCTTAGGCAAAATTCGCCCATCTCGATGAGTTAAAGAGCGGCATTGATGTGCGTAATGCCTTCCCTTTCCAAAGCGGGGGCAGGGTCCCGGTGCCGCAGGCGGTTTACGGTGCCGCGGACAGTCTCGCTTAAAGTGACCCATCTGTCGGCACGCATAGTAAGCCCCGGAACCCGCCGACCGAGTCGCGGCAAGAGACGCATAAGCACCGGCAAGCATCTGCATCGGATCGCCCGAGTTAGCTTCCATTTCCTGCCCTGCTGCCTCTGCTACATCGAAATCACCGTCCTGCAACGCCTCACGCCTAACCGTTGCCCACGGATTCTCGATTCTTTCCCTTTTACGATCCCCATCCGGCTCCACGGGTGGTGCCACCACAACCTCCTGCAATCCCCCGTCCGGGGGGAGGGGAGGCTGTATGTGAAGACCCGAGGCTGGGGGGGGCGGATAAGTATACGTTGGTGGATAGCAGTCCTCCACAAAGGTGGCAAAGATAGCAAAGATGGCAAAAGGGGAGGTCTTGAATCCCTTGGAGGGGGTGGGGGAGGTGGAGGCCGCACTCCCTTCTATCTCTGTTTCTGATGTAACTGCATATTCTTGCAATGCCTCACATACAATATGCCACGAGCGCAACAGTGACAATGCTGTGAAGTCCCCTCGGGTAGCCCAGTCCCACAAAACTGCACCGAACTCGTCCCAAGCCCTGGGATCGCATATTGTTGTCTCACTTAAAGCAGGGGGTCCTCAAACTTTTTAAACAGGGGGCCGGTTCACTGTCCCTCAGACACTGTCAGGGGCTGGACTATAGTTTGGAAAAAAATGAATGAATTCCCATGCACACTGCACGTATTTTATTTGTAGTAGTGCACAAAAAAAACAGGAAAGAATGCAATATTTAAAATGAAGAACAATTGTAATCAGCAAAAACAAATAATATTTCAATGTGAACTATGGGCCTGCTTTTGGCTAAGGAGATGGTCAATGTTAGGTTCCATATTTGTCACTGCTAGTCGTAGCAAGTGATGCAAGTGTTCATCAGTTAGTCTGGATCTGATTGGAGATTTCAGATGTTTCATTCGGGAAAAAGTCTGCTCACAGACATAGGTGCTGCCAAAGATGGTTGCAATTTTGAGTGCATGGTTCCTGAGATGATGATATGTCTCTGAGGGGAGAGATGCATAGAAATTAGTAAGGCTGCTTGATTCGAATGCATCTTTCAGCGAGTCACAAGTCTGTAGTTCGGCCAATTCCATTTGGTAAATCGGATCAACAGTTTCAATGTCAACAGAAAATGGGTTCCGGAAAAGCTGTATGTCCTGTTCATGGAGACGAAGCTCTTTTTTTTTAATCTAATTTGAAACTCCTTTTGCAACATTTCTAGTACATCCATACATGTTTTGTTTGGGAATGCAAGTGCTGGTTTTTCTGCAGACAGGTTTTGAGTTGTGGGGAGATGGCAGAAGTTTTCCTCCTTTATTTGGTTAATGAGCAGGTCTAATTTGACTTGAAATGCTTTCACATGTGAATACATATCACAGATGAGCTTCCCCTTTCCTTGAAGTTGGACATTGAAATTGTTGAGTAGCTCTGTTACATCTGTCAGAAACGCAAGGTGCCATTTCCATTCTGCATCTTTGAGCTCTGGTACTTCTTTGTTTTTAGAAAGCATAAAATCATAAACCTCTGGAAGCAAGTCATAAAATCGTTTCAAAACTCTCCCTCGACTCAGCCAACGGACTTCTGTGTGGTACAGAATATCTTCATAGGCAACATTTAGCTCAGACGGAAATTCCTGAAACTGTCTGTGGTTTAGTGCATGAGCTCTAATGAAGTTAACACAAGAAACTACAATTTTCATGACAGAGTCCAGCTTCAGTGATTTACAACACAGTGCTTGTTGGTGGATGATGCAGTGCATGGCTATTGGATGTGAATGGTTGCGTTTGTCCATCTCTCTGTTAATGCGTGCAACCACTCCTTTCATGGACCCCACCATGCTAGGAGCACCATCAGTTGTCACACTGAATAGTTTACCCCAGTCCAGCTCCAAATCATTCACAGTTTGGCAAACTTTCTCATAGATATCCTCTCCTGTAGTTGTCCCTTTGATGCTTTTCAGTGCAACAAGCTCCTCTGTGACTTCGAAAGAATCATTTGTCCCACGAATGAAAATTAGAAGTTGTGCAGAATCACGAACATCATTGCTTTCGTCGAGTGCCAATGAGAAATAGCAAAGTTTTTTTGAGGAGTTTTGCAACTGCAGATTCAAATTTTCCCCCATTTCTTCAATCCTTCGTGTAATTGTAGGTCCTGAAAAACTCACTGCACTAAAGAAATCCGCCTTCTCTGGATACATCTCTTTGGCAACAGAAAGAAGGCATTCTTTAACAAATTCTCCCTCTAGGAATGCTCTGCAAGTGCGCGCTATGAGCTTGGCCACTCGATAGCTTGCTCGAAGCGATGATATATTGAGCTGCTTTTGCTTCACAGAAGTATTTTGTTGAGTTGTCAATCCATGTTTCAGTCTTAATATTTTATCTTTTCTCGCTTGTCCGACCAAAGCATCATATTTATCTTTATGTTGAGTTTCGTAGTATCAACACAAATTGTATTCCTTGAACACAGACACTGAATTCTGGCATATCGGACAAACAGCTCTTTCTTTGTACTCCGTGAAAAAAATAATCAGAAGTCCACTTTTCTTGGAATACCCTGCACTCGGAGTCAATTTTTCTTTTTTTTGACATGATGGTGCGCGCGCTTCCCACTGGTGCTGGCTTGCTTGTCCTGCCTGGGAGCTGGAGGGAGGGAGGGAGAGACGGGGGAGCCGCCCACCTCGCTGATGCCGCCGCCCCCCTCCTCAGCCCGGCCGCGCAGTCCGGAAAGGGCGGCCAGAAGGGACTGAAGGAGCTTTGCCGCGCCGGGGCTCTGGCGATTCGCCCGCGTTGGCTGGAGCTCGCAGTCCAGAGGCTGCCGACTGAGCTTGCCCGGCAGAGGAGATGCCCGCGCCTCTCGCCTGCCGCGCATCGCAGAGGAGGAGGAGGAGGAGGACGGGGCGGCGGCGGCGCGGTTTGTAGCCGAGAGGCGCCCCCTGGAGGGGGCAGGCCGAGGACGAGGCGCTGGTTTCAGCCCAGTCCCGGCGGGTGCTTGGGGGCTGCGGAGGCCGGCGCACGGATTCAGTGGCAGGAAGTCATCTGCGGCTGCTTGGTTCCCCCCCCAAACCCCGGCGGGGGGGTTCTGTAAATACCGGCGGGCCGCATTGAGGACCCTGGGGGGCCGTATCCGGCCCGCGGGCCATAGTTTGAGGACCCCTGACTTAAAGCGTCACAATGATCTAATCCCCATTTTAAAAGACAAATCAAATCCCTGGTTTGGATGTCCTGACCTCTCTCAGACCTATCTAAAACATGCGGCATAGTCTGCAGCAACTTTTCCTGCTCCTTTGTCATGGATCCCCCCATCATCCTCGACAGCTAGGCTCCCACGTCCCAGTGCCAGAGCTTCCGAGGCTCGCACTCCCGAGTGACGGAGCTTCCAAGGCTCGCACTCCCCCGCGGTTCAGAGCTTCATTACCCTTTATCAGTTGCAGCCACGTAGATGTTGTCCTTCGTCCGTCCTGTCGAGTTTTCTCCACCGCACGATCTTCCCCGTTTGCCTATCTCAAGTCCCTGTTCGGGCGCCATTTGTGGGAGTCATCGAAAAGAGCAGGGGCTTAAGGTTTAGGACCAGAAGCCATTTTATTGAGCATCAGACCAAACTTATGTATTCTCCAAGTATGTGAGCATACACTGTCCACGTGCTGTCCACACACTCCCTCCCCCTGCCTCCAGCCAATTCCTTGACTCTCTTGCTATCTGGGTCCAATCCTGCTAACGGACAACAGGTAACCAACCAGAGACCGGTGCGTCCAGCCTGTGTTTTAGGAGGAGGAGGAGGAGGCGCTGGTTTCAGCCCAGTCCCGGCGGGTGTTTGGGGTCTGCGGAGGCCGGCGTGCGGATTAAGTGGCAGGAAGTCATCTGCGGCTGCTTAGCTTCCCCCCCCCTCAACCCCCGGCGGGGCGGGGCGGGGGGGTTCTGTAAATACCGGCGGGCAGGATTGAGGATCCTGGGGGGCCGTACCCGACCCGCGGGCCCTAGTTTCAGGACCCTGCTTTATTCGAATAAAGGGAGAGTCCACCGGGCATATCCCTGTGGGGACTCTCCAATTGCTGGAGGACGCAGCCCCTCTTTTAGCCTAATTTCCCAACCGAGGGACGCCCTCTTCTTTTCCCTGTTGACCAAGGTACTCAGAAGTTACCGCCTTCTCGGCCCGCCTATACCAAACTTCTGCCCCCTGCCATCTGTTCTCACCTAAGATCACCTCACTCCTTTGTCCCCCTTGCTGAAGAATGTGGGGTAATTGCCCTATTTCCCTCCTTTGTAAAGGCCCCCACCTCTTGGCAGATGGCTCTTTTGTCCCACTCGCTCATTGTTCCACTCAGTCTCCCCTCCCTTTGTCCTGCTCTTCAGCCAGACTGTGAGGAAATCCCCTTATTGGTGAATAAGCAAACTTGAGCATTACGCTTATGTTTTGTTTCTGTTACCATAATAATGTTTTTCAGCATATGTTCCAAATGTAGATAGCTTCCAGCTGCTCATTTTGGTATTGATATTTACAGTTCTGATAACGTGGGTAATCTGATGTGTACATTTTTTTTCTTTCTCATGGAAGAACTTGTAGCCCTGGCTCATGTTTCAGGGTGGGGGGAACACTGCAGCAGTGAGGTCTGTCCGGGGCATTGCTTCTTCCCTTCCACATCCCACCTCGCCAGGAGGATGTGCCCAGCTCCCTAGATCACATCTTCCTGCTTTAGGACATGCTCGTTTGTTTATGAAACCTGGAGAGGAAGTTATTCCTCCATCAGTCATAGGAAAACTCTGCCAGCCACTGCTGTTAGCACGGGGCTTATGGACCATACCATTTTTACTTACATTTGCAATCTTTATTTCAACATCGTTTTCACGGGCTGCCTGTCCTGCCCTATGCATGTTACTCAGAAATATTGTAGACACAGACATTATTTTAGCCCCTAGCAATGAAGAAGTTTAAGGAATTGAGTGAAATTGGATTGTTCGCTTTCACACGTTTCCCTTTTCCTTGTTCTTTTCCTTCTGCAGCCACCTGAGGTGTGTAGTGCTTGTTATGCTCAGAGACATCAAGCAAGGAGAAGAACTTTTTTCCAGTTACTTCACCGTTGTTAACCGAGTTATTCAGTTGATGGACTCGATGGATTCAGTTGAGGAGAAGCCTGTCCACCAAGGTTCCAATGATGCTGTTCGGAACCTTTTGATGTACGCCAAGTCCCCCGGTTGGCATGGGTGAGCTGGCTCTTGTATAGGCTTCTGGCTCTCGTAGTGGTCTCGCAAGCCTCAGTGTATCTGCTCTCGTACCTTTTGTAATGCCTGGAGGAACACTTGGAGAGCTGTTAGTAATGCTCACGGTTTTTGGGAACAAAGGCGGGGGTCTCCCACAGAGTATTTCATAGGGGGATAGTCCTATCTTATATGGGGTGCACCGTGCTCGTAAAAGCGCCATTGGGAGTAAATCGACCCAGTTAGCCCCTGTTTCAATATTCCATTTAGTCAGTGTTTCCTTTAAGGTACAGTTCATTCTTTCTACCTTTCCTGAGCTCTGGGAGTGGTAGATACACCTCAATTTCCAGGTGATTTCCAAGGCTTTTGCTACTAACTGTGTAGTAAACCAAACCGAGGAATTATTTCTTGCATAAGCTTTTTCGCAGTTATAGCGGCGGTTTCTGCTTTTGTTGGGTAAGCCTCCACCCATCCCGAGTATGTGTCCACGAATACCGGTAGATACTTATATCCTAACTTTACGGGTTTTATCTCGGTAAAGTCGTTCCCAGTAACCCCCCGGTGCGTCCCCCACTTCTTTAGTCCCCTGGTTTGGTGAGGATATTTTGGGGTTCACTTGAGCACATGTAGCACATCGGGCAGAGATCCTTTCCAACTTCTGACGTAGACCTGATGTCCAGAGGTGAGGTCATACCAACTCAAGTGCCTTTTTAGGGGAGAGGTGCATGCTGGAGTGGAAGTCTCATAGCCAGGTTTCTGCCATCTGTTTGGGTAAACACAGTATTCCTCCTGGCAGCTACCACCATCCTGCATCTCCCTCTTCCCCTTGATGGTCCTTTATATAAATCTTTCTCGGCTTCAGTATATTGGGCGGGGGGGGGGGGTATTTCAGCCACTGGGTCTGAGGCATTAATGTTAATATTTGTAGTGGCCCCATTGGCTGTTGAGCCACCTGTTTTGCTTCTCTATCGGCTAGAGCGTTGCCCTGTATCTGGGGACTATTTCCCTTTTGGTGTGCTGGCCAATGGATAATAGCTACTGCTTGGGGGGGCCCACACAGCTTCCAGTAGGGCTGAGATCTCTTTATTTTTTTATGCCTTTTCCTTCTGATGTTAATAGTCCCCTTTCTTTGTATATCTGCCCCTGCACATGGGCAGTGGCAAAGACGTACCAGCTATCAGTATAGATGTTTACCGCCTTTCCTCTTGCCCATCGTAACGCTCATGTCAGAGCAATGAGTTCAGCTCTTTGTGCCGAACTATCACGTGGCAACGACTAGGCCCCTATTACTTGGCCTTCTTGTGTTACCGCTGCGGCCCCTGCATACGGGACTCTGTCTTTTACGTAACTGCTGCCATCCGTCCGGTGGCACCCTGTACCCTAGTTGTTTCTTGGGACAGGGGGCCTAATGGTTCTTTAAGTACTGAGTGTGACGCTCCGGTGCCAATAAGGAATGACACAGGTTGCCCCCGAACCTTCAAAGTTACCCTGGGCTCTTGGGGCTCTCAGAGCCCTGTCCCCGTCAGTCGTTTTCTTTTTTTCATAAATAGAATTTCTTGCGAGTTTGGTGGCGCATTTCAGTAAGGACACTCATTTTTCCAATGTCCTTTCTTTTTACAAATCGCGCACTGATCTTGGTCAAGAATGGATAGTCTGAGGCTGGGGGGGAGTTCCCCATATTATCCCCTCTTTCCCTTCCTTGGGGAAACTTCCTATCTATAGGACAATGGGGTGGAGTGGCTTGTAGAGCTGCCACTGTCGCTATTGTTGCCTTGGTAATTTTTTTTTCTGAGCAATTTCTACTAGTTCAGTTTAGGTTTTTTTTTTTCCTGAAAACCCATCTTGTTTTTGTATCTTTTTTCTTATGTCTGGGGTTGGTTGAGACACAAAGGCCAGATTTATAGCTTTTTGGTTTGCAGGGTCCTCTGGATCAATAGGGGTATAAATTCGATATGCCTCTAGCAGGCGTTTCAAGAATGCAGTTGGGAATTCAGAGGATCCCTGTTTAACTTCTGCTACTTTTGACAAATTCGTAGGTTTTCTGCCTGGTGGGTTTTTTTTTGTTTGTTTGTTTTTTAAGCCCTTGTATCAGAAACTGCCGATACAACTCAGTGGACCTTCACCCATCCACTGTATGGTAATCCCACTCCGGCCGTTGGAGGGGCACATGTTCATCTTGAACGTTTCTACGACCATGTTCGGTCAGGTCTTCTATACCTGGTATCAATTCCCTAGCTCCTCTTAATATTTTCTCCCTCTCTTTCAATGTAAATAGAGCATGGAGGAGCTGCTGACAATCATCCCACGTGGGTTGATAACTATACATTACAAATTTAAGAAGGGATATCATGCTCCCACAATCTTTTGAGAAGGAAGGGTTTTGTTGCTTCCAGTTATACAGGTCCGTGGTGGAGAAGGGCGCGCTCCCACTTCCTCCAGGGACCTGCCTTAGCGGTAAAACCGATACCAGGGAGCTGGTGGAGTCAGGAGAGATGGCTTCACCAGTTCCCACTGGGCCATAAGTAAGTTTGACCCCTTCTGGTGTGGGTGGGGATAAAGGGTCGTCCTGGACAGGACCACCGTGTTGATCCGGCACCACAGAGGGGCTTTGTGCTTCTTGGGGGCTATAGGGTGGTAAAATCGGATCTTCAGGTGGCTCTTTGAAGACAGGGAATTTTGGCACGGATGGCGCAGATGGAATGGGGGGCTTCTCTCCCCCCATTCTCATTGCTAGTACTTTGTGCCCATTTCCACATTTTACCATACACATTTGTAGCCAAATGGGGGGTTCTTTTAGGATATCATTCCACGGAACGATATAAGGAATCTGTTCGGGGTGGCCAGGATCCCCCATAACGATAAAAAGTACTCTTTGGACTACGTCGGGGTCGAAAGAGCCCTCGGGAGGCCAACCCACTCCAAAAGTTGGCCATTCACTTTTACAAAAGATTTTCAATTTATCTGCCTTAATATTAAACCCATAATTTAGGAGGGTCCATCTCCTAAAGTTTTGAAAATTTGACAAAAAACAATCAAGGGATCCTTCGGGAACAGAACTCGATTGTCCCATTCCGTCTGGATCAAAGCGATTTAGAACACAACACAAATGACACAAATAACAATTAGCACGACAACCGACACAAATAACAATGACCACGATACTACTTGCGGAACGTTCCAACCTATTCCAACCTTTTACCCAGGGCAACGCAGTGGCGTCCCACGCGTGCCGGTGGCGGGGAGTTATTGTCTCGTCAGACCTCCCACAGTCCACCACACCAGAAATCAGGGGACCCCTTAACCTCCTGAATCGTACAATACCTTACCTCGAGGTTTTTCGAGATCCGGGGACCTGGAACGTCATCAGGTAGCGCTCCCCCTGGAAGCGTTCCCCAGCGAAGTTGGGCGGCCCTTCCCATCCAGGGAGGGCCTGGGAATTACTGAGATCTCGGACAAGCCCCCAAAATGTTAGTCCGTAATCTCAATAATCACCCGCACACTCAACCTGGTGAGTTGAAAAGCAAGCTTTTATTAGCCGGCCGGCGGCGGACCTCTTACAGTTTGCCTAAGATCCGCGCAGTCTTGGGAAAAGTTCGTGTTTTTATAGACAGCTGCAACTCCTTCATACGTTATTTGCAGTTACCAGTTCTTCACAGCTGATATCTTATCTCATGGTTGCAGCAAGAGCAGGGTGACTCAGCATAAGTAGCAAGCTATGTTCACGGAAGCAAATAGCGAAATTAGGTACCTAGTCACCTCAACCTTATTAACCTCTTACATGGCCCCTCTTTGCACAGGGTCCTACACATGAGCATCTTTACCTAATGGAGAGCTGTGCTTGGCCATTTAGGAGGCCAGCTGCAGGTTGCATTTCTCTGAAAACACGTTTCATGCAGAGGTGAAGCTTTAAGCCGTGCACATTGTTCAGTTCTCAGTTGTATAATATTTTTTAAATTGTATTGTGTTTCAGCTGTCTATACAATAGCTCATAAAATCAAAATTAAGTTCTGGATGTGCCATTGCATCTCCTAGCTTGTGTAGCTGTACAGAACTGTGACTCAAGTCTTCATCTTCTGCCATTTCGTTCTCACACTTACAATGGACATTACGCAATGTCCACCTGAGGTAGGACAGGCAGAAGGATAGAATGGGAGGTGCTTTTTTGGTTTAGCCACCTTTTCTCTGAGGAAAAGAAACCAAATTTTGAAGAGGTTTCATTGGGTGTGTTACTGTTTGGTTTTGATTTTTTAAGCAGTTACTTCAGTGTGTGGATAAGCATCTTCATTTTGCGGCTCTGAACATCAAGACAAGCTAGTGTTTTCTTTTTGTGAACACACAAAATGAAACTGTCTCCACGGTAGTTGTGGATGTGAGTGCTACTGTGCTCAGTTTTAATCTGTAGTCTTTCAAATACTATGCACTTCTTTGTTTTTTGTTTCTTGCTTTCCTTCAAGAAAAGAGCTAAGATGCTAGTCTGAGAAGTAATACAGCAATACTGAGAAGTAACACAGCTTTTCAAGGTGTAAGAACTTAAATAACAATTCTGTCAAAGAATTAGCAGGGCCACTGCCTCGTTCAATGTCCTTGTGCATGGGCTAGGTAAAGAAAAAAGGATTTTTTTTTTTCAAATTAGTTTGCATAATGCAAGGTGATATCCATCTGAATAGCAAAAGCAGTAATTTGTCAAGTATTTCAATGAGTAAGTTTCTTCTCCTCCAGGAGCTAGGACAGGTAAGAAGTTGGTTTTGATTTTTGAGGGTAGTTGCTACAAGCAAAACGAAACCTGCATCTCGCAAAGTGCTGTGGTTACACACAGGGCCTTTTTCTGGAGCTTGAGCATGAAGATGCAAGCTAATGCTGGGGCAGGCTCTTGCTTTGGGAGCCTGCAATGCTGGAGCCTTGAACTGGTTTTAGTATCTGTAATTCCAAATGTCATGACCCCAGCAAACACCCACTTGCTCGTTATTTAACCACCTCTATTTCCGTTTCAGTCATCTCAGGCCATGATCCCTTCTGCCACCAAAAGATTCTCAGCCACCAAGGCTGGTGATGTCCCTGGACAGAAGGGCAGGGTGTCATTCAGTGCTCCCTGCAACATCTCAAAATATGCTCTGTTAATGCTAAGTAATTCTGAAGCAGACAGTGCACCGGGGTGCAGATGCATGAAAAGCTGCACAAGTGAAGAAAGGTTTCCAGACATTTATTTCTGGAACTGTACACCAGCTATTAAAGTACAACAAATACAAAATAATGCTAAAAAAAAATCAGTGTTTATGTACAAATATTAAAAGCAATGCAACAATAGCGACTTCCTCTTGAATGTCTGATACTAAAATCTGTTCAGATTGTCACTAAAATCTGCTCTTCTGCACAGGGTACTTGGAACTGAGAATAACGGGAATCTCTGCTTTCTTACAAGGACTAAACCCATACCTACTGTATTTTACAACTGATAGTATTTTCCTTCTTTCAATGAAAAATAGGAATAAAAAAAAATAGTAACCTTGTTATTTTAAAAATTACTGTATTTAGTTTCCCCAGCTGTAGACAACGTGCTTGTAATGCTGGGCAAAATAGTGTCCCTGTTGGTCAGTTTATCCATTAGTTTACATTCAATGCTGAAATATTCACTAGAGACTTTGGTTAAATTAAGTAGTATCACTATGTTCTACTGGAGCTGATGTTTTCATACATTTCTAACTCTCAGTTTTAAAACTTAAAAACAGGAAACAATTGCACAATTCATTGACCTAATTGTACACAATTTAGTATTCTTCAAACAGTATTGTACATCCTTCAAGTAAATTCAGCAGTTTGACCATGACAAGAGCCATCATGACCATCATGACTAAACATTTAAAAACCTAGCAGAAGATGATGGGCAACTAACAAAAGGAAAAGTATTGCTCTAATCACAGCACCAGTTACACTTCTAAATGAATCAGCTCTCCTCCTCAGCCTCCCTGCACGCAGAAGGGAAACATTCACCAACACTGCAATTGTCCATTATGGATTTGTGGTTTGTTTGTATGAAGAAAAAGGGTGGCAAAAGACAAAGAATTCATCATTTTGTTACAAGAATTGTGCTTCCCCACTTAAGAGCCAGGGCAGTACTTCTTCATACGGTCACCATGCGGTTATCTTCATGCTGACTTCCCAAACACAATTCTTTTAATAAACAGTAACAAGTTCTCCATTTAAATGTTTAAACTGAGAGAAAAATAAGTCAGTCCAGCTTTTAAAAGAAAAATTTCAATAAATAGCTATTTTATATGGATAAAGTCATAGTGGTACAAATTTATGAATGTCACATCAAGCATGCACAAAAATGTTACTATACACAGAAGTAGTCAGAAAATATTGAAATAGATATCTAAAAAGATATGAAGAATTTACATATTTACAAAATCTTGCAAATTATTGCCTCATTTTAACAAGGAATTAAAAATAAACAATACCAGCTAGCTAGCCCACAGGCTAAATAAAGATCAGCATTAAAAAAAAAAAAAAACACTATCAGAGTAGCTGGAATTCATTTTTCTCTTATATCATTTTCTGAATTTTGGTCAAAATTATTAAATAACTAAAGTGTCCATTCAACTTGCTGACAACCCGAACCTTAGACAAGTCTCTGTCTACATTAAGATCCCAGCAATGCATAGATAAACTTAATATATTACTGCATCAGCTAATAAGAATGGGCATGTTCATTTAAGTGCAACTGGTATAAGCATTCAGTCAGCTTTGTATAATGGATTTTTCTACAGACCAGCCACTCATTGTAAACCCATAGTTAAACTTGAATGTATAACAATGAAAGATTATGGCCAGTATTTTACAAAATTACAGAAAATGTGTTGATTCATAAACAAAAACAAGGTACAAAGTTCAGCACAAAACACAGCAACAAGAAGCTGACAACCTAACTAGAAATGTCAGAGTACAACACAAGGCCAAGGCTACCCGTTATTTACTGTGTACTTACTAGAGTTACATACTTCAGAGGTGTATAAGTTAAGAGTTGATTACACAATTATCTCTACTTTTGTCCACTGCACTAAGCTAGGTTTTTAATGTGGTAAATGTGCTATCGGGTAAACACTTCAAAGCAATCTTCATTACGCTGCTTTAAAGAAAAGCCCATTCACTGCACCCAGGCCGCAGGATGTCAAGGTAGTTCACAGTATGCATAATAAATACTCTCCTTCCTTGCTAATACTCAAGTCGCTACTTTCTAATTACTCTGCATAACCTTGAAGCAATTATTACAAATATCAACAATGCAGGGAAACTCACTTAGTTAATGAGAACAAGTCAGTGGCAAGTGGATCTGTGATATGAACAGTGCAAAGAAGAGTGTGGAGGGAAAGGCAGAGTCCTACTGAAATAAATTGCAGTTTCTTACTGAAAAACCCTGAAAGCTGCACGCTACGAGAACGTGGCACAAGCCAATACCGTGCTTGGTTTGACACTTCCCGAAGAATTAGAACAATTCCTCTCAAGACAGAAATTTTGTGGATGGCTAAATTGCACTCAGAATAAAAACTCACAGAAGTTAAATAGTTACTTTCATGGGAAACAATTCACTTATGTCATTTCCTATTTGAGCAGGGTAGTGAAGTGCCATTTTTGAGTCAAGGCCTTACCAAAACAAGCAAATGCAAAAACTAAAGCAAAACTTTCAGATGGAGTAGTAGAACCTTGAAGTTTATCTAAACTAGATAACCCCTCAAAACTGTAACACTTTGAACTGCAGTGCTCCAAACAATTTAAGATGTCTTCCAAAATGTAAAGCATTTAGTGGTAAATCCTAAGCTGTGCAGACTGTAGTTTTACACAACACCAGTTGCCTTAAGAAAGTTAAGTTATAGGATTATGTTACTCTCCAAAGTTGTGGACAAACCCATCAGAATACAACAGGCTAAAATGCATCTGTTTAAGCCAGTAAGTTTAAAGTACACAGACCCCTGTGGCAGCAATCGTTACTTCTGATTTAAGTAGCCATGGCCTATAATTTTGCAACAGCATCCAAGTGTATGTCTTCAGCCTTTCCTCATTTTAAGTCACTTGTGCTAGCTTCCACCAAGATGAACTTGCTGTTTTGTAAACTGAAGTGCTCTAGTTTAGTATCACATGAGAGAAGGTTCCATTTAAAAAACATCCTTGTATGTTTGTGCAGTTTAAATTAAAGAAACCCATCCCTGCCTTTATTAAAAAAAAAAAAAAAAAAAAAAAGCTACATTGAGCAGGGATCAGCATTGGTACCTGTAAACATTGTTATTCTACTGCATCTGTTACAGCAAAAGTAACTTAGACTAAAAAGCCACTCCAATCAGTTCAGAACTTCTGTGCTAGTTTTGAAATGGTAGCCTCTGCCTACAGACTAAAAAAAAAAAAAAAAAAAAAAAGCAGAGCTGCTTAAAGCTGCACCACAGAGTTCTCTTAGTCCAAACTCTGCCGACCATCATATGACATTTCCACATTTATGGACTGAAAAAAGAAATCACTCTTGATAAATCAAGATATAGTTCTATACATACAAAGACATCACTGATGTCATAAAGTTCAAACTTCCAGTGAAAGACTAAGCAAACTTGATAGCTCCCACCAAGTTTACTTCTACTGCACGAAGTCCCTGCCGGCCGCTGGACCCTGCGCAGTCACTCCGAGTGCAGCGCGGCGGGTTGGTGTAGCGCGTGGCTGCTCATGAAGCCGTTCGTTTCGCTCGCAGCCAGGCTGCTGAAGTCAGCCACCGAGACGGCCATTTTGGTACTACTGATGTGGTGCGTGTGGTTCTCGAAGTCCACGCCGAGGTTGTTCACAGAGACATCATTCATGAAAGACTCGGGGACGGCAATGCCCATTTTCAATCTCTTTGCAGGTCGCTCGGACTCCTCGCTGCACATGTTCATTGGGTTAAGCTCTGAATGATAAAAGCCAGTCTCAAATAAATTAAAACAGTCACTTTCACCATTGCTGGGCAAGTTCAGCAATTCTTCTGTTCCAACAGGCACATGATTAACTGGTGCTCGGGGCAAGCTGTCCATAGGAGGAAAGGCATCATCCAGGCAGTTCACATTGGAAGGATGGCAGACTGTAGCTACACTGTTGGTCAGCACTGGAGAGGAGACAAACACAAACATAAGCAAAAGCCACTTACGTAGTTACAAGTAAGAAATAGTACCTAACACTTGATTCTTTTTCTCACTTTACCTGTCAGCTCATTGGCAGTGATAGAGTTCAGGATGCTTAGCTGCTGATCCGGGATGACCTCTGCTCGGTTGCTGGACGTCAATGCTGAAGAGTGGACTGCTCCTCCAAGTGCTTCTGCTTCATCTAACAAACGATCCATGTAGTCCCTAGGAGAACACTGCATTTATAATGGGTGTTTAACATGAAAAGAAGGCCTAAAATGAAGATGGGTTTGAGCTGCTGCTGCCAATGCACCTTTACACTGTTAAATTTCGAAGCGATTATAATCTTCTGTAACAATTTACAACAGGAAACACATATTCCATGAACTTTTTACTTACGTAACTCCTGGATGATGGTTGTATCTCTTCTTTCCAAATCTTGTTTGCTGAGCAAAGTAATCGTAACGTTCTGACTTTTTCCACATGTAGTAAAATGCCACACACTCAGCAACTGTTCTTGTTCTTACCTAAAGGAAGCAACAAGAGTTGACAAAATAAATGCCAAAAATTAATTTTTGTCATCTTCCCATTCTCCATATTCCCAGAATACTGTTAGCTTTACTACGCTAGGAACTGGACAAAGTTGATCCAGTTACAAGATTTTTAAAGAGATCTACAGTTTCGGGTATTTATTACAGCTGTTCCATTGTACTAACTTAGGTCTATGTACAAAAATAAACATCATATATACACATGAAGTATAAAATTACGTAGGTTATGAATTGAAATACTACACCCACAGACTTTAAAGAAGAAACTCAGCAAATCAACAAACTAAGTGAAATAAAGCAGGAAAGACTTCAAGCACTTTTCCTTTTAGTAAAGTGAGGAACTGCTGAAACTCTGACAACAAACATGCACATGAGTAAATGATTTAAACAACAACATAAAATTGTAGTCTTGTGAGCAGCTATAACTTAACCTACATTAACCATTTGTTTCATTCCCCAAAATGGAGATTGCTATACAAAACCAGATTTTTAGAGAACAAACTATTACTACATCCTTACGAAATAGCCATCCTGAGCTCCAGAAATATTTCAGTTCATCAACAGGCCATAGTTCTAGCATAAGTTTTATTGTAAGCTAGAATATACAACTATATTCAGAGATAGTCTGGCAGGAAACTGTTTATGTTAAGAGTTTGATCAAACTGATAAAACCATCAGAGGCAAAGTCCAAATGCCTTGGATCTAATAAAGAATCTTAACATTAACTCATGTGCTTTACTACACCTTGTAAAAAATAGTTAAGTCCTTTTTGGACATCTCTGCTGAATTACTGTTTATTAATATGTTTCATTTAAAATTGGAATGATGCAAACGTTCGCCCTAAGATGGGTTCAGACAGCAGAATTAGCTGACTTTTGTTCCTACAGCAGCCACAACCCTATTAAATGTTACCTAAAATATGACAAAAAGGCTAGTCTCCTAAAGATAAAACTCAAGAACATATAAAAAAAGGTAAAGGCAATGTACAGAAAATTTGGAAACATCCATTTAAATAGGCTGTCAACTACAGCAAATGACACAGATTTTTGATAAAGAACACAATCCCTGGTGTTCAAGGAGAGCAATCAGAAGCAACCCAGATGAAGATCAGGACTCCTTCCTTAGCAACACTGAAGTGCTGGTGGCTACAGAACTTTGTTTGGGAAAACAGACACAAGCCTCTTGCTGCAGAATTACACCTCTCTGGTGACTAACCAAAAATGGGTTACATAAAGATTCATTTTTCCCTCCCACAGCCATTGTATGCAAATACTATATACTATTTCTAGGAGAAGCCGGCCTTTAAACTGAATTACAGTATAAATTCATAAATGAACATGAGTAGATTTCAGAGAAAATATTGACTCATCTTGCAATTCCCATCTTTTACAATGACACATGAGGAAAAAAAAAAGCACAGAAATAACAAGTTGCTTGTAATATGCTGCATCTTTTCTCATTCTTCACCATGGCTTCTGACGTGCACTGCTTTAGCAGATTTTCGGCATTACATCCTCTACCAACTCTTCCACTTACCTTGTCTTTCTGTATGAGATAAAAGTCTTTTCCATAAATCAGAAGTGCATGCTCAAAGCTTCTGCATTCTTCTTCTGTCCATGCTGTCATCTCTTCTAGACAATTACAAAAGTAATACAATAAGCTTACTTTTACCAGCTCACCTTTTAGAGAAACAGAATAAAATATTTGTGCTGCTAATGCATGAAAATCCAAATGCACTGTAAAAAGAACAATAGCTCAGTTTGGAACTATGTTCTCTCCTCTACTGCACAGATACCCTACTTAAAATATTACATTCTTGTTTAGAAAACACAATCTCTTATAAGTCTTTGTAACATCTCTGATGGGCAAGTCCAGAGACCATAGTTCATTTCCTATTCCTTTTTAAATAAATTTGCCATTGAAAATCCAAGATTTGAGGAAAAAATGGCATCAAAATAAAGATTATTTTTCTGAAATGTTTCTTCTTACAGAGGATCCAAACAAAAACTGTCATTGAAAAAAAGTGTAAAGCATCAATTGGTTTTAATTATAGTTTCTAAAATTGAATTTCAATTTTACAATTGAAAACACACAAAAGGAAGGAATCAACAAGGGGCTAATTTATTTCATGGTCACAGCATTTCATAATATGCTTTATGACAAAATAGCTTAAATTATATGAAAAGGCCAATTTTGTCTCAACTATTCTAGCTTTCGCACCTTGATTATGGCTTTATTCCTGGATATAATAAAGGAGGGATATTTCAGTCATCTTAAATTCATAGGGGTGATAAAAAGTTTCTGTTCAGCTGACATTTAAAGTCAATGGGGAAAAAAAGCCCACATCATTTCTAAACATTTCTGGAAGTGGATACTGCTGCCACATGAAGATGATGATCACTAAGCTACAAAAACATTTTTTCTCACCCCATGGATTTTGCACTCTTCTCTACAGAGTTCTCCAGCTCCAAAGAAAAGAACAGATCCCCATGTAAAGTCTCCCAGTTAAGGGGATTGTAATATGGATTTGATCTCTCAGTTTGAGAACAGCACTGAACTTAAGTGGCTAGCGACAGTCATAGCATAATGGTTACCCTAAAAGTTAGGCACTGCCAGCATTATCATCCATTACCCCTTTTAACATAGATATTTTAAGGCCTGTTTGACTTTTTTTTCTGAACTGTGAGTACCAGTCCTCAAGACAGAATCTGGGGCTCTGAACCACAAATGGATAGAGGTACTTTTTGGTCCTGACCCAGGACTCTGAGATAGAGAGGTTTGGGATTTCAGAGAGATCCTTGCGACTGGTATTTCTTTGCTGTTCAGCTCTGCACAATCTCTTCTCACACATGAGCCTCCTGGAACACTATTACCTGCTACATATTGTCCCCTTCAGCTGTACCATAGCCACTTGGCTCTCACAGCACCTATGCAGTAAGCACTCAAACCCCCTCTGCATCCAGTGCTACATGGAATCTGCTACACTATTTCTATGAGGACTCAGAGTTCACTTCAGTTTTATGCAACATGTATATGTAGAACATTGGTCAAAACCCCATCTTTGATAAATGGTAAACTCTATTCTTCACTTTAGGAAATAATAGTTAGAGACAGAAATTCATTTTCTACTGTAAATTCAAACTCAGGACCTGCAGAACTATATGAAGGACCCGATTTAGGTTGGAACAACTGAATGTACTAACAGCACACTGCAGTACCTGTGCAGCGTGGAAGCAAACAGGACTTACTTATATAGGCAGGTATCTTTTCCTTATTCTGGTGCAAATATTGCTAGATTGCAATTGACCACGATCTCAAAAATAGTGTAATATGGATGCCTCGTATGAACAAAATCATAGCTCCCCTCTCTTGCTCCTCAATCTGTGCCATCTATCCCAGTTCTCACAACAGCAGTGGAAGAAAGGAAGGGGTAAAAGGTCTAAAAGCTGACCCTGCAACCTTTATACAAGTTGCAAATTTCTCTAGCAGGAATTTCCAGCTGGTCATTAGTCAGAATATATTTAATTGTGCCAAAAGCATCACGCAAAGGGATAAGCTTGTCATTCTAATTCTTACCTAAGTTTTATTTATTTATTATTACATGCATTTATCTTTCAAACACACATTTCTGAAAAATCAGGTATTCTCTCTCTTACCCTGAGATGCCTTTCCATTTGAACAGTATCTCTCAATTGCTTCTTTAACATTATGGCTACTTTTGAGAAGTTCATAGAGTGCCTACGAAATAGAAGAAAGTCTTTTTAAACAATCAAAGTTTGCAAATAACCAGTCTAAACTTCGGAAACTAGCCTTTCAGGCAGCATACCTCATGTCAAAATAGGTAATTTATTATTATACATGATGAAAGTTTAAAAAAAAAAAAAAAAGGCAAAAAGAAAACCATCCAAAAGTTGAAACAAAGTAAAATATTATATGCAATTATTTAAAAGTTGGATTTGTTAAGAACATGGCAATAGTAAGAACGCACCTTAGTGCTGCCAACGTTCAAATACCCATAAGCTTAACTACAAGATTAAAATTACAAATAAGACTGACCTCATTAACCTCTAATTAAAAAAAGTTCTATATTGTAGCCCTTACAATACAACCAAAGAAAAAGAACATGTGGTAATTACAAATCACTGTGTCACAAATGGAGCAGGAATACAAAACATACTTGTTCATTGTCCCGTGTATGTGTTCCTTCAGGAATTCTGCCAATCATTTTCTCATTTCCTGTTCTTAAAGAGGCTTCAAAAAGGTACTGCTTAACTTTGCTTTCTGAGATCACATCAGGTTTCCAAAGTAAATGGTCTTCATTTTCATAGGCTGTTAAAAGAGAAATGTATTAACATCAGGTATCACCAGCTCCTCATGGAGTACAGAAGAATCTTTCACATAATCACCATCACACAGAAGGGTAGATTTCTCTCTCAATGCCAAGCAGGTCTAAAATTCCCAAGGCTGCTTATGCCAGGATGCCCACTGTTCCAAACACAGCACCTCCACATGTTCAGGGAGGTGCAACCTCTCCGAGCACTCCTGAAGCTCAGCTTCAATCTCCTTTATCAAACAAGACAACGAGCACTTCTTATGATAGCTAAGCACAAAGCTCGAATTTCAGAAAACAGCAAAACTATCCTATGTTCTTTATGGAACACAGGAGATGTTCATCTT
Source organism: Tinamus guttatus (assembly GCF_059628265.1). Classification (NCBI taxonomy): domain Eukaryota; kingdom Metazoa; phylum Chordata; class Aves; order Tinamiformes; family Tinamidae; genus Tinamus; species Tinamus guttatus. The sequence continues at coordinate 68,603 of NW_028289536.1, read as the reverse complement.
GCTCCTGTAGCCTAAACTTTGTTTTTCTCTATTGCAAAGGATTATTATTTGAAAAGCAGTGGAAAATGGTGAAAAGGCTTGATATGTTTAACTAAATTAATACTCTCATAAAATGTTACAGTTGGAAAACAGGCAATTTAGGGCATTCTATTTTTTCTGTTAAGTTTTCAATGTTCTCTTTGTTTATTAATATATCTCCAAAATTGTTTCTTCATTTCATGGCTGTTTCACCCATAAGCAAATTACTTTCAGTGCCTACTTTTTGAACCTCACAGCTGTATGTGCTATGCTTTTCCTAACAGTGAGGACTTTTAAAGATACATAATACTAAAAGCTCTTTTTTTCCCCACTCTGACACAATTGCATTTTTAACCCAAATTTACAATATTTTTAACATTTTTAACCCAAAATATACAAATAACATCATAATTATAACATTGTATTTTATAAAACACAAAACATCACAGGACTTGAACCTCCTGCTTGGGCTATGAAATTTTATAACGGTTTATTGCTTTTATGTTCTTCATATTTATTCTGAAACCTACACAAGTAGTTCTGGCTTTGGCCTATACCAGGCAAAGAATAACACCGTTTTGAAGATTTTTCAATGTACATCATGCCTTTAGCCGGGTTATGATATTCTGAGGAAAATATTTCCTTCTCATCCCATTCTGATGGTTGCCTCCTAAAAATTACCGGATACTTCAGACCTAAAGTTGTATTCCCATCCATTCTCCGATGTCTTCTTGAAAATGTCCTCTCAAAGTCTTAGAATAGTATTTCTGAGAAATAATTATCTGATTGTGTCTCTTCAGTTCTCTAACACTTCTTTAATGGTGCTCTTAATATACAGAACTTTAATTAAGCCAGTGACTTTCTACCTTACAATTTAAAAATATATATATTTTTTCATTAAAGGCTGTGTATAAACATAAAAATAAAAGTTTTTTTTTTTAATCTTAAGAAGAACTTACCCTTTTCATCATCATTGTATCTGCCAAGGTAAGGAGGAATTTCAGCCTGATACTGTGAACCAACCATTATTTCCTGAAGATAAAATAAACAAAAATAAAGCTTAATTTAATGCACTGAAACACTAAAAAAAGTCATATAACTTGTCACATACCATGGAATTCCAGAATATGTACTATATATGTACTGTATTCTCCAGAACAATATGTACTATATATATTTAATAATATCTTTCTACAAAAAAAAGTAAAATACTTTATTACCTTTCTCAAATCTTCAGATGAATTGCCATTGTCTGCCTCAACATCTTCACCATCTGATTCCTTATCTCCATCACATGTAGTGTTTGCTTCAGACATATAAAGAAGTGGGTTTTTAACTAGGAAGAATTTTCAAGCAATCACAAAATACAAAAGAATTTTTAGGGTGGGTTTTTTGTTTTTTTTTTTGGGGGGGGGGGGTTGTTTGTTTTACTTTTGAAAGGAGCACCTGCTTTTATGCACGGAAACACTGATCCAGAATCTTCAGATTCTGTTCATCTACATTTTCATCAAACTACAGCAGTACTTTTTTTATTTCATGCTATTTACATACTGCAAAACCAAAACATTTATCATCACTGCACCTGAGTCTAGTATATTTCTAATAGTCAAAAGGAAATAAGACAACTTTTCTTCATCATTTTTCCCCTCAATAACAGCTTATACTTTACATAAAAGGTGCAAGAGAACAGAATTGTAAGGCCAGGGCTGTCATTTTGCCCCAGTTAATCACAATGAAAGTAATGTTGAAGGCAAGTATATATTACCTAACAAAACCTCTAACTAGAGACTTTAATAGACACTCAACATGAAGACACAGCATAGATATACAAAACGCATCAAGCAAAGTACAGCAGCCTGCTTACTCCTCTTTACGTGTGTGTGCGTGTGTGTGTGTAGAAAGACAACAGAACATTTTAAGTAACTTAAGGCAGTACTTCACTCAGTGATTTGTATTTTAGTCTCTGGAATGCTGCGGTATCAGGTTCTGAAGTTACCTTTTTTTTTTTACAGATTTATAATCCTCAATAAAATGAAATCTACAGTTCTGATAATATTGAAGTTCTTATTACTGAAGTTTGAGAATGCATAAGACACAAATGTGGCTGAAATTTTAACTTCTCTCTCGTGACTAACCAGAAGAGTCAACACCAGAAACAACATTCTAGATTGTGGGAACTGATGCTTTTCTTCTGTAGTCATTCCTACAGTCATAGATCTACCTTTTTTTTTTTTATCCCTCTCTATATATGAATATCTTACACTACATAATCATCAGAATGGAAAGGACTGCAGCTGGAGTTGACTCAGGTAGCATGTCCCCTCTATCATCCCTCTTCTCTGGAAGAATGAGGAGCTGACAGAAATGGCTTAAGATACTTTTCAAATTAAAACCATTAGGAAGTCCTGTTTATTGCTTTAATTCCAGGACACCACTGACTTATGCAACTGCCATAGAAATACCTGGCCCAGGCTGGATAACTGCACTCCTGGTTCTTAGATCTTGCCCATAATAGCTCCATGGGTGGTGAAACTTTGGTGGTCTTGGGTTCTTGGGCCCAATCCCATAAAATACCACAATGAGGTCCAGTGGAATGGTGTTGTATGTGTGAAGGGAAATAATACCCCAGAGAAATCACAGCCCAATTCATGTCCTCAGACTGAATGGAGGAACCACTAGCTTAAAAATAGGAGCAATAGTTTTAGTACAGGAACACTAACTTAAGAAAATGGTTACATATTCATGACATTCAGTAACATATCAAAAATCATGGAGTGTGTCCCTCAACACCACACTAAGTATTAATTATGGAAAGTTACTGTATTTGAGGAGATATTAATAATCATAGAATCATAGAATGCTTAGGATTGGAAGGGACCTCTAGAGGTCATCTAGTCCAACCCCCTGCACACGCAGGGTCACCTAGAGCACGTGGCACAGGACTGCGGCTTAAGTGGGTTTTGAAGATCCCCAGAGAAGGAGACTCCACAACCTCTCTGGGCAGCCTGTTCCAATAACCACAGACAACATCCATGCAGAATATAATGCAAAGCATTCTTCCTAAACTCTCAGTAAAATCAGCAGTATTCTGTTTTTTCTATATTTTAAGCTAAAAATTTATATATGATTGTATTGAGTTCTATTATAACATAAGGTTTCCTACATCTTAATGGTCGAGGAAAGAAGTCTGTAGCCTCGTGCGAAGTAACTGATGGCGTCAAGTCGTCAGCAGAAGATTGTGTTTCTTCATCATCACCCGACAAGAGGTCTTTGGCTATTTCCTCCTGTATCATTAAAAAACAAATCAAAACACCACCAACAAAAACATTCAGAATGAGTATTAAGCATAAAATAGTACATATTTCAATTCAGCAAATTATAAGTCCCATTAATTAAAATCATTTTACCAAAACTAATTTTAGTCTGCATCCCTTGAATTAAAAAGCTAGTTTACTCCTCTAAAATCTGAGAACAAATATAGCCATTCATTTCAGAGTTGAACACAGAGGTTCTTCATTTTCTCCTCTCCTTTATTAAAATAAAACATACAAGAAACAACCTCTGTAATCACCAGTCTGTTTCCTCCAGTTGCCTCTAATGAAAAATGCCAATGGAAATTGCTTCAAAATGTAGACACCTGTCGCACTTAGTGTTGCAGATCTATCTTAACTGTAACATGCTGCTTGTACCTCTAAATTCTAGAAAAAAAATAAACAAACAAAACTGCCAACAGTAGCTGTAATTGTTGCCTAGGCAATTTTTACAGATAGCATACAACATGTTATCTTCCCAAAAACACACACACAAAAAAGAAACTTCTGAAGATAAAAAAGAAGAGAAGAAGAGGAGGAGAAGAGAAGAAGAGGAGGAGAAGAAGGAGGGGGGGGAGGGGGGGAGGGGGGGGGAGGGGGGGAGGGGGGGAGAGAAAAGAAGAAAAAGAGAAGAAGAGGAGGAGGAGGGGAGGAGGAGGGGAGAAAAAAAGAAGACACACTTCTTCCACTAGCCCACATGTTTGAACCCCTCTGTAACAGAGGTTAGGGAAGGAAAGAACTGCATTAGACAACAAGCCGACTACATTTTTCTAGCCTCAACACAATCATGAATCCTACTGAGAATCAGATGTGCCGAGCCATCATTATACTCTACTTCTGTGGCATTTACCATTACATCATACTTACAGAGAGAAAAAAATAAATATTTAACATCTACATATTTTATAACCCGAATTACTAGCTGTGTATGCTTATAGACAAAAATCAGATTAAAGTCTCAGAATTTAAAAATCAAACTGCAAATCCATCTTCCCCCCAAAAAAAAGAAGTTTCTGGTTTTTACATCAGTAATGCAATACATGCACTCATTGCAGATAAAATAAACTCTCTCTTGTTCCTCAGCTTTCAAAATGGTATGTATTTGAAAGGAACAATCCAAAGCATTCAAGGGTGCATTTTCAAGTTATCTGCATATGTCCTCATGCATGAAATGCATATTGGAAGCCAGAACTTGTTGCAGATAGTTAGGGAACGGCGGCCGGAAGATATCGTGCTGTACGCAAAGATAGGGCCCCTAATAGCCAATAGTGTTTAGTCTATGGTGTAAGCAGACGGATGTGACGTTGTAAACCTAGCTATATAACACCTTGTTACCCATCAATAAAGGCCATTTTGCCGTCCACCACATTGGTGTCAACTAGCTGATGGCCCGAGTGGCTTGGGGGTGGTCGCCGTGCCGTCCCTGAACCAGGTCGCTGCAGCCGTTTGAACTTTTTACTTCTGAAGTCTGTACACATTAAATAAGACACAGAACTTACTCGGTAAATTCCCATTTCTGTTTTTTTAAAGAAATATATTAAGTTATTTAAATGCACTTTGAAAGACTGTAGTAATATAGTGCAAATGCAGTTATGTAAGTATAATAAGTATATTTAGACTCAGATTCTCAATGTGCTAGAAGAAGAATCAATTAAGAATATAGTAATACTCAACTGTACATTAAAAGTGACAAAGATGTATGTATTTTGTAACATCAAAAGAGTGTGAAACATAATTTGATGTCACATAGGCTTCTGCTTTTAAAATGCAATACAGGGGAAAATGCTTCAGACTTACTTTATCTAGAGTCATATCTGGAAGTTCGTCTGCCAGTTCACTTGGAGAGCTATCTGCACTGGAAGCTGCTATAACTGGAATCGTGGATTCGTAGCCATAGAATGCCAGTAAATCCTCCAGTGGCATGCTTCCTTCCTAAACAAGAGGATTTACAAATGTTTCAACGTTATGCCAAATACTTGTAAACTGTTCAGGCTTAAGAGAATATGTGCTTTGAAAAACAAAAGTGAAAAACAAAGGAAAACCTAACAAAGTAAAAAACTTCATTACAGTTTTTAACTATTTTCAGGCACATGAACAAAATTACTCTTAAGCATGTATCTTGATAGTCCTGCCAGGCTACTTAAGGAAACTGTTAACTGGATAAACAAATGAACAAGATTTTTTTTCAAAGCTAATCAATTACAGTTTGTTTGATTTTTAATTTGAAAATTTGCTCATTATCTGATTCATGTTTACAGCATAAATGTTTTATCCATGTTCCTTCAAGGCAAAAGACATGCAAACAGATAAATATCTTCAAGCTGGAAAATACAGAAATATCACAACCCCTCTACAACCAAGAACTGCAGAAAAACTTGAATACTTTAGTCCTACATAGCAACAGCTGTGAGTGTGCATTCCAGAAAAAGCAAACCATTGCAGGAACTTTTTAGTCCTCTTTTTCCATCTCTTGTACAGTACCTTTATATTGACTGTTGGGAAGGTAATAGGAGAAAAACAGCTAATGATACAAAAGGTAGAAAGGAAGGGAATTACTTTGTTTATAATTTGCTTTTCCAACAGTTTTTGATCAACCCCTTTTATTAAAGGTCACCATACTATACCTCTTAGTACACATTAATAAAACAGCAAACTCTGAAGATTTTTGGTTTACCTGATCCAAGCCACAAAAGAATTATTTCCAATGTTTATACCTTTAAAGGTTGTATTACCTTTAAAATTTTCTTGTTGAACTCATATACTGAATAAATTACTTGTTTTCTTTAATCAGCTAGGTCTTAGTCCTGCAAAGACTTTTCACAATGGGTAAATGTAAACTCATGTTCAAGTCTTTCCAGGATCGGGACCTAAAGTAATAAAGTGTTTAAAGACGAGCGGCTCTCAGTTCTTTTTCCTTGTATTATTGAAGCAATAAGATCCTTTTGTGGAGTAATAACTCCATTTTAATTGCTAGAGTTGGTAACCCGATTCACAAGTATAACTGCAAGCTCATACTAGCAAAAATATAATTGCAAAGAAGGTACCAGGACAAAAAACTACTAGTATGAGCACTGTCAATCCCACATTTAGAACATATATATATATATATATATATATATATATATATATATTTTTTTACACTGAACACACAAACACAGCTTCAGATTTGATGCTAGAAATTACATCTCCCTGGAAGTTTCTTGATCAAAATCTGCAGTTATGCTGAGTGATGTAAGTGGGTCACGGAACAGTAAGGTAACTAACATCAATTTGTGGGTGTTTAGCATTCAACGGGTGTTTAAAAGGGGAGATGCACTAGCATGGATGAACATTTTTTTTTAAAACCATGAAAAACAAGTACTTAAAGAGCATAAAATAGAACAGGAGAAGCCAAAGAGTATGAGACTGAGAACCACCACTTATGCAAATGAAAGTTATCCAATATGCTTAAAACAGGATCATTTGTTTCTAAATTGGAAAAACAGAGCTCAAAAGCAGTCTTTCACATACAATGCATACAAACATTTAGGAGACGGTAAATCACTCCTACCTTTTCTAAATCTTCAATTTCAGAGCTGAAATTTTTGCTTTCTTCCATCATTTCTTCTTCTTCGAGAGTTCGCTCATCATCATAATCATGTACCAGCATTTCAGCAGAAGGGTCAAAGTCATGATCCTCAGAGGATAAAGAGCCAACTGGGGAAAAAAAAAAAAGTATTTTTATTTCTTAATTAATACATGAAACTGCATTGCAGTAAAAAAATATGGTTACATGCATTCTTTTACATACAGGGCCAAGACTCTCAATGGAGTAGTGGCAACAAAATTCTATCTACCTAACAATTACAGCTGTTTAGCTGTTTTAGGTGACCTTCCATTTTTGTATTTGCAAGTAGCAAATAGATACAACTTCCTTTCCTGCTGTATACAGTACTTTGAAGACATTAGTATTGAAATAAAGTTTCAGAAAGTACCCCAAATCAATTTTTACCAAATAAGCGTCCAAATCATCACTAAGGTAAAAAATATACACAAGATTTTAAATATTATGAGCATATTAAACACACCTTATAAATTAGAGACCGTGATTTGTAGCCTTTGATGATATTTATGTGATTTGAGGCTATAATAAGCTGTACACCTTTCCACTGGCAAACAGCTAATGGGTTATGAATCAGCATCATAATACCAACAAAATAATAGTGAGACTCACTGCAGATTAAAATATCTCATTTGTGAAACTAAATTATTAAAACTAATTAAACTTGATCAAGAAGGGGAGGTTCTACTACAAACACAGTAGAATCTCAAGTAGAAGAAAATATAATAGAAATAACAAAACTCTGGTCATGGACCACAATAACTAACGAGTTATTGTTACAGCTGTGTAGTCCAATGCTTTTTCATTACATAAAAGGCTATTCAAAAAAAAAAAAAAAAAAGGTGCTGCTGCTCTTATTTTAAGAGAATTTTATCACCACATTCTACAACTTTTAAAGATGCAAATATTTTGCACTTCAAAGTGCAAACTACCAAAATAACAGTGGTGTTTCGGTCTTTCATGTTCAATTTCTTATGGCTTTCAGGATGGAGAAAAAAAAAAAAAAAAAACAGATTAGGATATTTCAGTTTCACTTCTGGTTTCCCTTTCTAGTTCTTACATACTAGTGCTCTGTTACAATGTTTGGCTTACAAGAAGCAAAGAAAAGGATTATTAAGTATTATTTCCATATGAGATCTTCTGAGCATCAACAAAATATCTACAAAGTTCCTTCTCCTAAAAAAGGAGGAAAAAAAAAAGGCAGCATCCTTCTTCACATACTTCTGTATCTTGAAGAGACACTTACATACAGTAACACTTCTGAGTCTTAAATTTAATTTTTTAGGAATTATTCTAAGTGCATTCCTTACATGCAAGAAACGAAGGTAAACTTTGTCCATTTAGCTTGGTTAAAACAATACTGTGAAATCTCACAGTTCGGGACAAAAACGCTTTCTATTCACATGCTGTTCACATTATAGTCCCACAGAGCTTGCTCTCAACATAACTGATAATATTACTGCAATTACAATTACATTTACATGTTGATTTTTTCTAGTGTTAGATATTATATCCTGATCCTACAGCTTTTAAACAACTATCAACTGTTTTACAGTAATCTTTTGCATATGTGTACGTACACACACGTATTGATGGTTAAGATTACTACTGAACACTGTGTCTAGTAGTCTAATTACTACTAGACTGTATGCATATGTGTGTGTATATATAAATATATACAAACAATATGATCAAGAAGTCAGATTTTTACACGAGCCTCTAAGTTATCAGTGAGAAGAGGCCTCTCTCCACCCTGTATGGCTGTACTGAGACACTGACTTAGAAGTGCTATAAAAACTTTGCTTTCATGTATATGGTTTTGAGCAACGGGAGCCAGCAGCAGAACTCCTTGCTGTGCAGCTCTCCCTTTTTAGATCCCGGGCAGCCTGGCATTATTTCTGAGAACACGAAGCACATAAAAAGCTCCGAGGTGGGAGGGGAGAACTCTGCAAAGGAGCAAGCGGCGTGTGGAGGTGCCGGGCAGCGGCGGGAAGGACCAACCTGGGCTCGAGCTCCCGAAGGACGCCTGCAAGGGAGAGCACACACAGGAGAGTGAGGGACAGCGCCCACAGCCACCCCAGGCCCGGCCGGGCCCTGCTCACACCTCGCCCTCCCTCCCGTTCACCACTCGCCCCGCACCGCCTCTCCCCGCTCCCAGCGCGGCTCCCTCCCGCCGGGCGCCTCTCCCGCGGCCGCGGGACCCTGCGCGCCGGCCGCGGCCTGCGGGGTCGCCCGCGGGCGGCGAACCCGGCGCCGCGCTGCCCTGCGCGCCGCCCGCCCTGCGGCCTAGTCGCGCAGGCTCGCGCAGGCTCCCACTGCCCACCGCCGCCCCCCAGCCGCCCCCTGTCGGCCCCGCCACCACCGCGCCGGCCCCGGTGGTGCCTTACGGGGATGGCGAAGCGGGCGCGGGTGGCGCGGGACCGCCGCAGCGCGGCGGGAGGCAGCCACAGCCCGGCACCCCAGCCCGCTTTCCCCGCTCACCTCCGCCATATTGCGATGATGGGCTGAGCGGCAGCGCTGCGCCAAGTGCCCGGATGGGGCCGCTAAGCCAATGGCAGTCGCAGGCCCCGGCGGAGCCGCAGCCGGGAGCGGGAACGGGAGGGCGCGGGCAGCCCCGCGGCACTGCCTCGGGATGGAGCCGGCGCCAGGCGGCGAGGCCGGGCCGGGCGAGGCGGCCGCACGCACCCTCCCCGTCTGCGCCGCCGCCCCGCCGCGAGGGGGCTCCCGCCACGCATGGGCATCCCGAGGCTGCGCGGCTCGGTCCTGAGCGAGACGACGGGACGGGAGCCGCGCGGGGCAGCGCTGCCTCCGGCGGAGCGGGGTCCCCACGTGCGACACCCTGCGGGAGTGGGTGACGCGAGGCCCTCGCTACTTGCGCCATCCACCTGAGATGGGAACATCCTTGCGGGCTGCATACGGAGGGTCGTTCCTTCCATACGTGCCTAGTGGATCCTCACAACACGGGCATCCCTGGAGTCTGCAGGATCCCGCTTCCAGGAAAGTTGTGGTGGGCACCAGCTGCTCCAGCAACACATCTTTTGATTCACGATCTGCCTTTTCCTTTCTCCAAAGGATAAACATGGAGTAGCCTGACTTAACACTGGCCTTTCTCTCCACACTAGTCAGAATACTGCACATGTGCTCAAAACTTAAAATCAAGGAAGACTTAATACTATTTTTTCCTTATGACTGCTCCTGAATGGCTTTATAACCCACTGTAAGGCCTCCTAGCCCTGTTCAAACTTCGTTCCCTCCTCATATACCAAGCTCCGACTGCGCATTCCAGCACCCTTGAGGCTTCAGCCCTGTGGGGTCAAAAGAGCATCTCTTCTTCCCAGGGAGACACAGTGTGCGGATAAGGATGCGTACGTGGATCTGTGAATCTGCTCTACAGAGTGGCTTAGAAAGTCACATCAGCAGGTAGGCCTCGGTTCAGGGAAACAACTGCCTGCTTCCCTATTCTTCCATTCAACAGAAGTACTCCCCGAACTTGGATATGTGCTTATATTTATTTCCTAACTTCCCGAGTACTTTACTTGACAATCCTAATATTCTAGTCTGCCATTTAATTATATCATCTTCTAAGTTATGTTTTGCGCAATTTTATAGAGAAGTCTGCTGTTAATTTGCTACTTTTGAATCTGTTACCGGATTTAGATCAAAGATGTATTTTAATTAGAGTTCTGTGTTGGAGATGGAAATTTCTGTGATCTATAGAGTCATAAAAATCTCCTGTGAGAAGCAGAGGCCAGACCTTGAGAAAGAAGATGTTTGCCTGCCTAGGCTGAGCGATAAGGAGCAGGGATGCAGCTGCTCAGCCCGGTTCACAGGCAGCCCCCCCGGAAACCTGTTGAAGCTGGCTGCTCGTCCGGGCTTGTAGCCAACTTAACCGCAGACGTCCTCCAAACTAGCTTTGGAGGTCAAACACACGGAAATGAGGAAGAGGAGGAGGAAGGCAGGACCCTCGAATTGAGGGCTGGGACCCCCAACTGGTATGTGCGCCTGCGCACCCTGTGGGGGGGAGAGCTGTGCAACTCAAGGCGGAGTTTGTCCGCCCCCCCCCCCCCCGGCCTGCCTCCTGGGTCATACTGACCCTACATGCCAGGGTGCATGGGGCATAGAGAGAATAGTGCGGAGAGAGGGGAGAGGAGAAACTCCTAACTCTGAGGCCTACGCTGTCTCCGCGGAAGCCAGTCAACAACTCTCTCTCCCTGATCTGCCAGCTCGAGAGGATGTTCGGGTCCAGATCGGCAGGTATCACCTTGTGAGTAGTTATCCATACTTTGCTTCTTTTATGTGCTTTCACCTAAATAAATGCTTGATGTAGTCACCTCGGTCTGCCGTGATTATTGCCGAATCCCGAGCCCATCCGGAACAAATTCACATGGATAAAATAATATAAATTCATCGCGTTACCACAGCAGGTCAGGAGGTGTGTTCTGGAGCTCACGCATTAAGTGTGTCATGTAAACTGCAGCAGGAATTCCTGGAAAATTACAGTGCTCAAAATTGTAGAAGACTGGAAAAAAAAAAGTTCAGTTATTCTAAATTATGTCAGGGATAAAAACGAGCATAAAAACGAGCTTACAAATCCTTGGAGAGCCAAATACCTCAGAAAAAATGAAAGTGACTGTGAGAATTTGCATTCTGAGGATTTGAAGAGTTTCATAAAGTCTCTAGCACAATGACATTCCATGTGATTACAACTCATTCTATTTTAGGTTGATTTTCCCTGAGACCAAGAGTGCAAAGGGGGGAGTTATGGGGAGTTATACCCCCTCATACACCTACAGAGACTAAATATGTGTATCAATGCAAATGTAGTTTTCTACAGCTGCTGAGGCATGCAGGAGTGTGTGATATTCTGCATTTAAATGAGTATTTTCTCTTGAATTGAAATCAAAGGGGATGGGACACAAAATCTACCTAATCTATTCTTTCTCAAATAATGGAGGAAGATAAATTTTGCATGTTTTTTGACTGTGTTTTATTATTGAAGTTACTCTCAGATCCACGCATATTTAAAAAAAAGGGAAATAACTACAGTGAATTAAAAGGGAGGAATTATTTTTTATTAAACCCAAACAATAATGAAGCTGAAGAGTTATAGATGAGACACAAAAACGAGTGCAGAAGTTCTAGAAAAGAATCCCTTGTGATACTTAACTTTTCTTTTCCTCCTTTACATTAAAGATTGATCATACTGAGTGTTCCAGAAATGCTTGCTATTTTTCAGGCAAAACATAGAAATCACCATCTTCCAAAAATCTATACTCTTTGAGAAGTTAGAGATGCAAAGAAGGAAGGAACCACACACAGGTACTAGTGGCATCAGTTATTGCTGCTCATTGCTCCATGGTCAGGTACTATGGTTTTTAAAGGACCAGATTTGCAGTAAAGGCTAGCTATACAAAACATTTTTTAATTCCCAATCTATATACATAGAAAGTTTTAAAATCCCCTAGATGCGTCTATCTCTCTGTGCTTTATTGTTTATGTGTAATACGACTTTCTGCAGTACCAGCTGAACTTGCATATGATATAATAAAGTCAGACTTTTTATTAGCTAACTTGCCTCCCATGCCAAATTTTCAAAGGAAGGAAATACTTTCTCTAACCTCCCTCCCAAGCCTTTTAGGGGGTCTCTTATCTTCAAACGAAAAGGAAGTTTATTTTTTCCCAAAATGAGCGGAATGCTCAAGTTTATGTATTCATCAATAAGGGGGTTTCTCCACAATTTGGCTGAAGAGCAGAACAAAGCCGAGTGGGACAAAAAGAGCCATCTGCCAAGAGGTGGGGGCCTTTACAAAGGAGGGAAATAGGGCAATTCCCCCACATTCTTCAGCAAGGGGGACAAAGGAGTTGGTGAGCTCAGGTGAGAACAGATGGCGGGAGGCCGGAGTTCGGTGTAGGCGGGCCGGGAAGGCTGTAACTTCTGAGTACCTTGGCCAATGGGGAAAAGGAGAGGGCGTCCCTCAGTCGGGAAATTAGGATAAAAGGGGGGCTGCGTCCCCCAGCAATTTGAGAGACCTCACAGGGCTATGCCCGGTGGACTCTCCCTTTATTCGAATAAAGTTTTAGGACTCCTCTGTCTCCTTTTTGGACATTCAGTTCTTGACAGCGAGATTTTTCCGCACACTTTGAACCTGCGATCTAAGGGAAGATCGACGGAGCCTGACAACAACCAATCAGAAGAAAGGCTCTAGCCAATCAGATGAGACGGGAGCACGCACGGGAAAGGAACTGGTATATAAGGGAGGGCTTTGTTCCAATAAACGGGTTTTTTTTTCGGATGATTCACATTGGATTGTTCTGAGCCCACGGTTTTTCTCTCCTCAGATGGTGACCCCGACGTGATACACGGCACGGAGCTTCAAATTGAAGAGTTGCGTGGGGAACCCCAAAGGAGAGGCCCAGCTGGAGGACGGCTCAGCGGGACTGAGACCGGGACGGGTCGGAGGATGGCCCAGGGGCAAAGAAGAACGAACGTTGCAATGGGACGCCCTGTGAGGTGAGCAGCTGGGGCAGGAGATGGGTCAAGGAATCACAAAAGAAGAAGATGCAATTGTTAAACTCCTCCTGCATATACTCTCTAAGAGAGGAATTAAGTACGATGAGCTTATGCTCCGGAACTTACTAATTTGGTGTTGAGAAAATGAGTTCCCCCGCTGAAGCGGAAAACGCTTTTGAAGTTGAAGTATGGGAAAAGGTCGGAGAAATTCTGTAGGACAGAGTAAGCAATGGTAGTAAAGAAGAAGAAAACTTAGCTACCACTTGGAGGTTGGTGCTATGAACCTTGCAAAGTTTAAAAGCAGAAAGATCTGCAGCTGCTGGGGCGTTCGCTGCCCTGAGACCTTCATCAGGGTCAGCAGCATATCTGGCTCATATTAGAGTATTCGAACAACCTCCTGTCCCGTCCCCTGTATCACGGTCAGCACCCTCGATGGAGGAGCAGCTAGGGATGGGAGAGGGAGAGATGGAGGTTGATGAGCCCTGGCCGTCATCTCTGCATTCGGGAGAAGCAGCTCCTGAAAGAACCGTAGGAGCCGAAGGTCCAAAGGATCAACTGCCAAGTCAGCAGCCCGATAGCAGCAGGACAACGTTTATCCACCCCTACCTCCCTCACCACCTCCATCTCCTACACCTCAACCGCCCCTCGCACCACCCCCCCCCCCCCCCCCGGGATGTGCAGAGTGGGCAAACGAACTGTTAATGACTGCGCTCGGGCATTGGGAGGAGAACAAAAGACAGGATGGAGGAGAGATGGAGGGGGTGGAGGAGACGGGTTTGAAGGATATGATCCAAAGAAACGTTGGAAGGGAATTATTCAAAATGCAATAATAGAAGGGGAATTCCTTCCTAATGCCTATCCGGTAGTTATGGGGGGTCAAAATCAGTCAAATCAGTGGGTGCCGCTGTCATGGAATCTGATTAAGGAAGTGTGCGGAAAATCTCGCTGTCAAGAACTGAATGTCCAAAAGGAGACAGAGGAGTCCTAAAACTTTATTCGAATAAAGGGAGAGTCCACCGGGCATAGCCCTGTGGGGTCTCTCAAATTGCTGGGGGACGCAGCCCCCCTTTTATCCTAATTTCCCGACTGAGGGACGCCCTCTCCTTTTCCCCATTGGCCAAGGTACTCAGAAGTTACAGCCTTCCCGGCCCGCCTACACCGAACTCCGGCCTCCCGCCTTCTGTTCTCACCTGAGCTCGCCAACTTCTTTGTCCCCCTTGCTGAAGAATGTGGGGGAATTGCCCTATTTCCCTCCTTTGTAAAGGCCCCCATCTCGTTGCAGATGGCTCTTTTTGTCCCACTCGCTCATGTCTCCACTCAGTCTCCCCTCCCTTTGTCCTGCTCTTCAGCCAAACTGTGGAGAAACCCCCTTATTGATGAATACAGAAACTTGAGCATTCTGCTCAGAAGCTTGTAAGTCGGTACAACAATACGGTTTACATGGGCCTTTTACGCAAGCTATAGTTAATAACATATTTACGGGGCATTTGCTAACACCTCATGATATCAGACAGCTGGCTTCTGTTCTGCTGGGTCCTATGCAGGAAGTGTTATGGCGCACTTGGCAGGACGCAGCTGCAACTGCCGCTCTCGCTAATTTGGAGAGAGACGAAGGAGACCTGTTGTGCCTGGTCTCAACAGACATGCTCA
Source organism: Tinamus guttatus (assembly GCF_059628265.1). Lineage (NCBI taxonomy): Eukaryota > Metazoa > Chordata > Aves > Tinamiformes > Tinamidae > Tinamus > Tinamus guttatus. The sequence continues at coordinate 53,512 of NW_028289536.1, read as the reverse complement.
TGGGGGGAGGTCAGTGGGCTGATGCACAACGCCAAGCTCAATTAAATGTAGGGGTTTTGCACTTGTCAGCAACCGTGGCGCAAGAGGCACTCAGGACCCTTCCTGAGGATGGTAAGCCGACATCACCGTATACTTCGATCAAGCAGGGGGCCATGGAATCCTGTATGCAGTTTTTAGATCGCCTCCGTGACATGTTAGAACGAACCCCATTAACGGATGAGGTGCGGGAAGCCCTGCTAATGTGTTTGGCAATAGAAAATGCTAATCCGGCTTGCAAAATAAATATTCAAAATACTTAATAATAATATAATAAAATATATATTTTATATAGTATACTATATTATAATATATATAATAAATATATATTTTATATATAATATATATTTTAAATATGTATAATATATATAATAAATATATATCCATAATATATATATATAATATATATGATTTATGATTTATATAATAAATATATATCCAGTGCAGGGCTACAAGGATGATCAGGGGCCTGGAACATCTGCCCTATGAGGAGAGGCTGAGGGAGCTGGGCCTGTTCAGCCTGGAGAAGAAAAGGCTGAGAGGGGATCTAATCAGTGTATATAAATACCTCAAGGGAGGGAGTGCAGAGGACGGGGATGGTCTCTTTTCAGTGGTGGCCACTGATAGGACTAGAGGAAATGGCCGGAAACTGAAACATCAAAAATTCCATAGGAACTTAAGGAAAAATTTCTTAACAGTGAGGGTGACAGAGCACTGGAACAGGCTGCCCAGAGAGGTTGTGGAGTCTCCTTCTCTGGAGATCTGCAAAACCCGCTTGGATGCAGTCCTGTGCCACGTGCTCTAGGTGACCCTGTGTGTGCAGGGGGTTGGACTAGATGATCTCTAGAGGTCCCTTCCAACCCTAAGCATTCTATGATTCTATATTATAATAAATGCTTAATAAATATTCAAAAGGTACTGGGAGATTTAAATTGGGTAAGAGCAATTTGTGGTCTTACCAATTCAGAACTAGCCCCTTTAATGAAACTGTGAAAGGGAGGGGGGGGTGCGGATGCACCTCAAGCATTGACAGAAGAGGCAGAACAAGCTTTAAAAACAATAAGCAAAAAGGTCACTACAGCATATACATATTGCTGGGATCCTGACTATGATATCGGCCCTTTGCTTATTAACCACAATCGTTATTATTTTGCATTGATTATTCAGTGGGTAATGGATAAGGACCCACTCCACACTTTAGAGTGGATCTTCTTGTCCATACAGCCAAAACGAACCGTTACCACGTGGCTTGAGGCATTTGCTCAGTTAATAATTGTGGGAGTCATCGAAAGGAGCAGGGGCTTAAGGTTTAGGACCAGAAGCCATTTTATTGAGCATCGGACCAAACTTATGTATTCTCCGAGTATGTGAGCATACACTGTCCATGTGCTGTCTACACGCTCCCTCCCCCTGCCTCCAGCCAATTCCTTGACTCTCTTGCTATCTGGGTCCAATCCTGCTAACGGACAACAGGTAACCAACCAGAGACCGGTGCGTCCAGCCTGTGTTTTAGGTTTCTCTATCTGTTAATGTTATTCCTAACTTTCACAGTTTCTCACTCCTAACTTTCACCGTTCCCACAGCTTCCCACAGTTTCTCACGGTTTCTCAGTTTCCCACAAATAATGAAGGGAAGACAGAATTGTCGTGGCAAAATACTTACGGATGTCCAAGACATTTGGGATCATGCAAAGATTTTACCTAAAGTTACAGAGGATGAGGGTCTGTCATGGTTGGACAATTTATTAAGTGGATGGGGAATTTCGAGATGGTTACAATTGTTAATTAGAAGTGCAGGGATAGTGTTGATTTTGTGTTGTATTCTGTTAATTGTGCCTTGCTTGTTGAAATGTGTGTTTAATATGATTGAAAAAGCCTTAAGGAAGGTTTGGCTGGTTCAAGAACAAAAAGGGCGAATTGTGGAGTTGTTTTTGGAGGAATATGGCTGCCCGATGAACCAGCCATACGAGATGTTGGAGTAGGCACGAGATGGAGTAGGCACCTGGCGCAGAACAAAAGGTTACTTTGAACCTGCGATCTAAGGGAAGATCGACGGAGCCTGACAACAACCAATCAGAAGAAAGGCTCTAGCCAATCAGATGAGACGGGAGCGTGCGCAGGAAAGGAACTGGTATATAAGGGACGGCTTTGTTCCAATAAATGTTTTTTTTTTCAGGTTGATTCACATTGGGCTCAGCATGATCCACGGTTTTTCTCTCCTCAAGTTATAGCAACTAGTGAGTTTATAAGAAGTATTATCATTGTCTTTCAGGAAGTTTACTAAGATACACAACTGTTTATATCCTGCAGATGGGGAAACTGGGGCACAGCAAAGTTTACAAACTCAGCCAAAGTTTAATACGGGGTCTCTGGTAGAAGTGAAAATAGAAGGAAGATGATGCTGATTTGAAATTATTGCATCTTAACAGTCTGAAGTTTGTGCTCCAGAGTTTTCAGATTTGGAGTTATTTTTTTCACTTATTTGAAGAACACCCAAGAACACACAATAGTTTTGAAGAGCAACATGCAAAAATGCCACTACAGAAGTGTCCCCTATGTTGGGCAGGTCTCCAGTAAGGAATCATATGTCTAAATTCCCAATTCTGAAAATGTAATGGAGGTTCTTGGCAAATCTGTTCACTGGGTCCTGTAAGAGAAGATAACATAGCTCCAGGAAGAGAGCTCTGAGAAAATATTTAATTTGCTCTTGACCCTATTATGTTTCATCTTGTTTTGTTTTGTTTTGTTTTGTTGTTTCCTGCAGAATTTAAGATGGCAACACTATGTAACGGACACAGAGAAACTTCTGCTGCCTATTTTTGTCCATGAAGGGAAAAACTGAGAAAGAGCAACTGAGTAAGAGGTAGTTTTATTTTAAATTTAACCTTCTAGAATATTTTAGATTTACTGGGCATTTCAGCCTGGCTTAAATATGGAAGAGACTTTCTGGTAGTCAGAAAACTATTTTAGGCTCTCTTGCAAATACTTGTAGCTAAATTTTATTTTGTTTATATGCACATTTTTTTCTTTTCTTTAAGGCTGTTTGGTGATTAAAGTAAGGAACTGCAAAAAGTGAGACTGCTCTATCAGCCTTCACAGCAGTTCTTTTTTGGGTTCACATCACAAAATGCAGAAGAGCTTTGAATATTGGCTTCTAGTTAGTGGTTCTAATAGAGATCTAAAAATAGCATAGGATTGTTTGTCAAGCTCTTTTGTTTTGTTTTTTTCCTTTTTGGTAGGGAAAGATCAGGGAAACAACTGAGTTTTTTTGGTTTTGCAATTCTTTCATCAGGTCTGTGCATATATAGAAATAACGCTTAAGTCAGGCCACTTTCCTAAAGGAAGCCTCTGTAAGAACAACACATGCTTTGAAAAAACATGGGAAATTTTATTTTGACAGTGATTTGAACATGCAGAAAATCCTTCCAAATACTCAAAAACTGTACTCTTGGATGTGAAAAGTTTCTAAATGAATCTGGTTAAAAAAAAAAAAGGGAGAAATAAAATATTAACTTGATGTCAATTTAAATTAAGAAAAAGTGGACAGAACAAATAGATTTTTACTGTGAAGCAAACCAGCTTTAGAATGTGGGATCCGATTTTATTTAAGTATGTTTCAGATCCTCCCATGATTACTCATCATTTGGTTTCCTTGTTACAAAATTAACATGCTCTCAGTTCACAGGTTAGCTAGTAACATTTTAGGGAAAATAGAGGAATTTCATTTTGTAGTAAAAAGATAAAGATAAGTGGCTTATGAAAAATTAGTGTATTATGTTCAGTTTATAGTCCCTTCAACTTTTTTTCACTGAAATTGTTATTTCTCATTAACAATTATTATTTTGCTTTCTTTGTGAGATTTAAAACAGTGCTTTGCTTGCTCTTATTTCACTTTCCTGTGTGGAACAGAACAGAAAATGAGTATATGTAGGACTTGCCTTACTATTTTTAAGCTTTATAGCATGACTTTACCCTTCAGCAGAATAAATATGTAGACAGCACTAAGGATGCGTTTAGGGAATACTTGTGTGCTTTTAAGCACAATTCATTAGCTGAATAACTTATGTACAAATAATATTGCTTTATGCAAATAAAATAGTTTCAAATAACCCTTGTTTTAAAATCACTGAGTCTTTTTATTGGAGATGGATGTTAAAAGGGAGGAAAAGCTTACTAGCTAGGATATTTTTATTACAATATGGATGAAAAACGTGAAATGGAAAAGCTGTTCTTTCACAAACTTTACTCAATCTTTTTAACCTTTCAATTAGTATAATATAAGAATAGCCTTTGGTTCTGATCTTGGCTTTTTACTAATGTCACAAATGTATTGACTCTTTCAGGTACAAATAGTTGTCTCTAGAAAGAGAAATTTTAGCAATTTAAGATGATTTTAGACTTGTGTCATTTGAAATAAATACATAAGTGTTGCTTCAAAGTATGAATTCGCATTACCTATAGCTGAATTTCAGCCTTAGCACAGAAGTCTATGGTAATTTTAATACTAATGTTCTTGAGAAGAGAATCAAGAAGCAGTTTTTCAGTTTTCAGGCATATTTAGCACTTGTCAGTTGTATTAAGATGTAGTAAATGCTGAGATGCTCAGCATTCTTTAAACATCAAGTAATGAGGAGTTATATATCCTATGATGCAAGCAATAATGGTGATTTCCTTCATATAGTCATTTCCCTTTTTTATGTAGTCAGAGCTTATATTTCAATGAGTCTACTGAAATCCAGTAGGAATTGGAGAACTCATCATACCTTCCTTTCTGAGAAGAGGTAATAGTTGTGCATAGACAAACATAAATAGTTTGTACTAATATTCCTTCTGTTACTCCAAATGATAATGACTAGGGCTTGCTCTTTAATTCTGTATAACCACTACTTCTAATTTTGTTACTTAAAATAATTCATATTGTGAACATGTAGCTGAAAGATAATTAAAATTCTGAATTAAGGGCTTTTTATTTGAATTGTGTTTGTACTGAGGAAGTCTCACTGTGCCCGGAATCCATCTGTACAAATATTCCTCAGTTGAGAAGCACATACATTAGAATTGTTTTTTTATTATTAATATGAGATGGCCTTTTTTTCTATTTCTTAATATTGTTCCCATTGCATCAGAAGCTTTCTGAATCAAATCTGTACTAATAAGGTTTTAAGTCTGTTATGTCAAAAATTTGGTTTTGTCTTTCTGCCCAGTTCAGACTAGTTGTATATTGAGCCTACTGGGACTTCAGTACTCAGTATGTATTTTGTAGCATCTTCATGGAGTGTCACTTCAATGCTTAATGGTAAAGAATTAAGTATGTTTCTTTTTTTCATTCTTTGCTAGATTAAATAGCTAGATTTGATTGCATAGGTTAGTTGCATAAGTATCCTGCATCCTACACATAGAACAAATGAAAATCAAAGACATTTCAATTCCTGCCAAAATGCATCTTTAAACTTTGGGCCTCACACTTCTTCACATAGTCAATGTTTGAGCATTGAATGATTGAATTTTAAATTCATCATATTTTTCATATTAAAATGAGCTTTAAGACTTGTATTTAAATATGGGGGGGTGTATTTCTTGGGAGTTAAAATGTTTCTATTTTTATTTCTTATATTTCAGCATTTCCTGTAAACCTATTTTGTCGTATTTTTTCAATGCTCCCATGTACTAATATAGACAATGTGTGAATATGAACTATGCTACATATTATCTCAGAGTTCATAGTCTGAGCTGAGTTCAAATTTAACCTTTAATTGCATATAGTCCCAGAATACAGAACTGGGATGAATGTGTTGTGTGTGTTTTTTTTTTTTTTTTCTCTCCCCTCTCCTTATCATATTACACAGAAGTACTTCAGTAATTCAAACTCAGCAATTCTTATATTTGTTATTGTCTCATCTGTTGTCTGAAATCCACGACTTACCCTTTGCTTACATGGTTCACTAAAAAGGCTGTTAAAAATGTCTGAGCATCTGTGGTTAAAAAAAAAAAAAAAAGGAACGAAAAATTGCCTGCTCTTCCAAGTTCATTTAACAAAAGAAAACTGTTCATAATGAGGTGACATCTCTTTTCTACATTTATTTCCTACTTTAATGGTATCATAACATTCTATAGTAGCTTTCCACAACAAGTACGTTCTGCTCAGACTTAATTCCAGAAGCTTTTTTCTGTTAAATTTAGATTACTGTAATGCTTTATTTTTAGTGCCTGTTATTAAGTGTATATTGCTTCAGGCAAGTTGTTTGTTAGTGTGGTGTACAATAACATTTCTGTACTGATGACACCGCTTTATATCCCAAGATGTTCAAATCTTTGTGATTTCTTGTGGTTGACATGACACTGAGCCCTTTATCAGTTTTATCTCACTAAATGCAAGTAACACTGCCCAATATTAACTCTGCACAAAACCTGTTTCATGTGTAAGGGGTCAGTCTTTGGGACAAAACAGTGTGGAATTTAACTGTGTTCTGAGCAATAAAGCAACTCAAGATTTCTATATTCACCAAAGTAAAGCAAGTCGTAAATATGATCTGGAATCCAGATTTTTTTTTTTTACTTTTACATTAAAAATGGAAAAAAAATCATTTGAAAATTCTAACTGTAAATCATTTTAATTGTTTCTATTTGCATTATTTTACATATTTTCTGTAAATTATCAGCAATTCAGGTCAGCTTTTCAGTATTTGTCATCTTTTGTTGTAATCCTTTTCTGAACTTTCTTGTTCTCTGCAAACTATCACCTGTGGAAGTACTTTGAAGTGTATTTTGAAGTAACAATGTGCGTGTGACTTGCCATATTCCCTGAATCAAGACATCTGGGTGATGTTTCTGATGTCAGGCTGAGCTTTATGGTTGGGCAAGGCCAAGGAAGTTGGTTCCTGGAAGAGGTGAGACTTAGGAAGAGTTTGGACCAGGCAGCTGTGGCCAGAAGATGAGCAGCTGCCTCCCAAAAGGCCAGCTGTGCACAGGAGCTCCTGCAGTGTCTAAAAGGCTCGTGGCGAGCGGCCCAGTGGCATGTCCGGCTGCCCGCAGGAGAGCCAAAGGCTGCTCAGTAAGTGACCAGGGACAGATGCAGGGTTCAAATTGCCTTTGGTTTCTGTGTGTTAAGATGTGTTTCTGTGCCAGTTCCTTCAAACTGATCTGCACGCGCTACGAATGGTCCTGGTGACATTGCTGGAACTGCTTGAACTCTTGCAACGTGTGACCTACATGTGCTGAAATGGGAGAACTCAATTTGAAATCAGTGTGAGTTTTACCACGGAGCTCACCAAGGCAAGGCTGTTTGCAGGCCCAAGGTTTTGTTTCTCTGATGTGGAAATGTCATTATATGTTCTTTTATGAAACAATTAGACATGACTCAAACCTATTTTCCATTACTAATTTAATTTCCCCTGTGAATATGACAGCTTTTTCTGTGGTTACTGTTACTAATATTGGTGTGATTGTTGTCACAAGAGGGAAATGGAAGGACTATGAGTGAAGCTGCACAAGCAGTAGCCTATTGGGGAGATCGATAGGGATTAATTGATAGTATCCTGCTACATATATTTGAGCTATACGTATATAGGTATAGCTCAAAACAACTGGACAGTCAAAAGATCATTTCAGAACATCAAGATTGCCTTAAATGTGCATTGTCAGGGTGACTGAACATTCAGCTTTTTAGACTGTCTACTTGGTTTCCATGATACTTTGGGCTCTAGAGGTTGTTAACCATCATATGTTGGGATTTGTAAGTCTCTCTGGGTCCTACATATGCTCCTTTTGGCCAGAGCTTTCTTGTTACTGTGTGTCTGAAGCACTTAGCATAGGGAGTCCTGTGAGACTCCTCCTTTCCCATGACTTTCCCTGACTGGAAGAAAACATTAGTTCCTAGGTGCTGCAACCTATAGAGGGTCTTAAATTCATCAATATGCAAGTTCTACATTATTATTTTGAAAAAATATTTTTAAAACAAAACTTGAAAGGGGGGATGCCTTTGGTACAAGCAGTCCTAGTGGCTGTATGTAGGTCCTTCAGGCCAAGGTCAGCCAGCGCCTGTGTGCCAGAGCGCTCTTCTGGCCTTGGCTTCTGAGCTCTGCAACTGTCTGGGAAGCACCTGCTACAGGTACGATTTAAATGATGGGATACAGATTGCAGTCTTTTTGTCCTTTTTTTTTTTTTTTTTGCTTGTGCATGCTGATAAAAAAAACTGATGGAGAATATACACACCCTCTCCTGTGCAGGGCTCTTGAGTTTTGTAAAATCAGCCCATAATTTAAGTTCCAACAATAATTTAAATCTCATAAAGGAAACTGACGATAAAAGAAAACACAAAAGCAAGCACAAGCCATAAAAATACTTGCCAGCTTCCTAATGGCATTTAAACACAATTTATTATATTTAATTCCCCATGTACTTATTTGCAAAATAACTTGACTTGCAATGGAAATGAGATTTTGAAATTGCAATGAGATAATTCAGGCATTTAGTTATGAGCCCTGCCAAGGGCTACAAAGTCCATTATGTTTGTTCTAAAAAAGGCACAACTAGAATAAGTGCTGGTGGGTGAAACATTCTTCAATACATTTGTAAGTTTAAGCTATTTTTAATAAAACCACTTAAAAAAAAATAGGATTATAACCTTTTTTTTTTTTCTCTTCTTACTCGCTTCCTGCCCAGTTAGTGCCATGATTTATTCTGCTGCATTTTTTAGCTCAGGTTATGCGTTTCTGACAGGCCCTGATTAATTTGGCCGTGACGAACGTGATCCCCGATCCGTGTGCAGCGCAGCGTGACCCCCGCGAGCTGCCACACGGTTAATTGCGGCGGCGGCGCGCGCTCGCTGGGGATTCTCCCTCCGTCCCGTTCGGAATTGTTCCCGTGACGTCACACAGGGCTCCCCGCCATGGGAACGAGGGGGGGGGGTACTCCGCTCGTCGCGCTGAGCTCGTAGGCCCCGTCCCCGGCTGGCGGCGTCCCGCGGCTCTCGCGAGGCTTGGGCGCGCAGAGCGGTGCGGCTCGCGGCGGCGCCATTTTGGGAGCGAGGAGAGGGGTGCGTGTGAGTGAGGGAGTACGGGCCGCGGCCGCGACTCTCCGCCGTTTCCGTGGGGCTGCTGGGGATGGGGCCGCCCGCCGCGTACGGCCTGGAGGGGGCGAAGGGGGCGCGAGGCCGCTCCCTGCGCTTCGCTCCGCCGGCGAGTGGGGGCTGCCTCTTGTCTTCCCCCGGGAAGGATGCCGGGCAGCAGCCGGACGAGGGCCGGCGGCGGCATCGCGGGGAGGCCCCGGCCGGGCCGCGCCGTGCCGTGCCGTGACAACAAAAGGCGCCGCCGGGTGTGTTGGGGGGGGGGGGGGGGTGTGGATTGGGGCGCTGCGAACGCGGCTCGGACACGGTGAAAGCCCCATGTGCGGCGGGAGCTACCGGCCGGGCCCGCTGTCCCCGAGCCGCGGGGCTTCCCGCCGTGCTCTGAGTTGTGTCGTGTTTTGTTTTGCGCACTCGCTGCGTGCTCTTCATCCGCGTCAGCGGCTACCTTTTTTGGTGCCTTCTATATGTTTTATTTTTATTATTTTTTCCCTCCTCCTCTTCTCCTTTAAAAAATAAACAACACAAGCTCCTTCCTTTCTGTTTTGTTTTTGCTTTTTAGAAATCAGAAGAGCCGCCTGTTTGAGGAAGGACGGGAGAGCCTGTTCACTGCTTGCCGTGTTCCCAAGCAGCTACCCTCACTTCTCCCCTCCTTCGGTGCGTGGATGGAGGTTTAAGTGCTGCCTCACTTATTGCTCTGGGGGCTTCAGTGCCTGTGTGTGTCTCCTTGTTAAGGTTCAGTTTTGTGTGCTTGTCTTATGTCAGTTCGGGTTTCAAAGGGAAAATTGGCTGTTCTGTTTGTTTTGTTTTGCTCCCCATAGGCGATTTGGATTACAAAGAGCCCTCTGGAGCCTTTTGCTTCAGCTGACAAGGGGGAAGGTGAAAACTAACCTGCAGCGGTTGCCTCTTTGGAAAGAGGAGAAGTATCAGACCTGGAATTGGCACTTCCACCTGAAAACGCTTCTGAAACAGCTACAGCTAGTAGATGTCCAAGAAGTGAATTGAAATTTTTGAAGACTTGATCTTTGTCAAGAAAATAAGTGCAGAACAGCTTGCCCTTGGATGCTAGTCCACATGACATGGATATGTGGCTAAATCTATCAAGTTCTGAATAATTCTACTGTCAAAATTAAGTGCTTTTTTTTTTTTACGCTGCCTTTTTTTTTTTTTTTTTTCAAGCCAAGTTTTTTGCTTGAGTAACCATAACCAGTTTTGTTAACTGGCTCCAGGTTAAAAGCAGCCTGAGTCACTGGGTAGACATTGTTGTAAAGTTTCATGGCAGATATTTTTACTCATATTTTATTTTTTAGATTTTCTGACATAGCCTTTTTCATTTTGCAATGAAACAAATTTTCTAAATGAAGAGTCTAATAGAAAATTGTCTATCACTTTTTCTTTTATATTTTATTTAATATTTTTGTTGAAAGATGTTGTTGCCGATAAGCAATATGGTGGTATCCAGATAGCTGCTGTTGACAGACGCCTCTATTATCTGAAGCTGGGAAATGTTTCTCAGTTCAGATGTGAAATTCGTATTTTTAGCTTTACTACCTGTGCCATAAAAAGCGTATTTATTTCACCTGGAGCTGATGCTTCTTCCAGTGATACATACATGGAATAAAGAAGAGAAAAGGCTGTGAGAGGAAAAAACAAAGCTTAAGTCAGAGACTTGGCAAATCTTGGAAATAACTTTGCGGGATCTGTAAGCAGGAAGGATGGGTAGCTGATTCTGTGAGGTGAAATCTATGTCAAACAGCTACAAATGTAGTATCAGCAAGAACTTGGAATATTATCTCAAGAAAAACAACCTGGAAAAGTATAAATCACAGAGAGCTAACACCTTGTGCAGTCCTCTTGGATTAGGTAAGTATTGTAGAGTTCCTAAGTCAGTTCTCACTTGAGTAAATGTTTTGTCAGTAGAATAGTGAAAAAAAAATGATGCTGGATTTTTTGAGAACCTTGAAATCAGCTAGCAGAATCTAATTATTATTCGTAGTGTTTAATAAATATCTTTAAGAGATGGAAGCATATATGCATTACTGAAAAGAACCGTGCATAAGTAGGAGTGTAATTTTGAGGGACAGAGAGGGAATTGGAAAATACGCACTTCTAGACTGAATCCCTAAGTAACATATTTTTTCTGTGTTGATACTGTATATCAGGAATGATCTGTTGTGCTTCTTGAACAAGTCTGAATGACTTGGGTGTTTCGGTCTTTACATTTGCATTAGATGTTTTTCAGCATGAAGATCTTGTAATGTAGCCTGACTTTTTTTTTTTTTTTCCCACCTCTTTTCTCCCACACTTATGGAGGTCAAATATTCATTACCATTATGTTTACTGCATATACAGACTTGACTTTTTTTTTTTTTTTTTTTTTTTTTAATAGTTTGATGTTTTAAGGCTGTATTAAGGGTAATTTCCTATTCCATGGTGAGAATGAATATGAACCTAGTTTGAAAGTGCAGCATAAATAATTTAAACAAAATAAAAATGTTTGGAAGGGCTCAAGTATCAGCAGGCTGGTTAAGTAACCAATTTTACATGTTGTTATTTAAAGTATTGCTATTTGCCCTGCAACTTTCCTACCAACTGGGGGAATGTTTTTGAACATCGATATAATTTTAAGTACTGAAATGTTATTTACAATAATTTCTATGCAGGTTTGGTTTCAGCTGAATTGCTACTTCCTCAAAGAAAACTAAGATGGACAGAACAACTTAATTCAAAAGTCAGTGGTAATTTTATTAAATTCTTCACGCCACCGTTATTCATAAAAGTTTAAGTAATTAAAGCAATATTGGGTAGATGGTAGACTGAGTGTCTGGTAAAGGTGACCATATTAGCCACTTTTTCTTAAGAAATTTCAGAGCTTCGTTACCAGTAATGCAGAACAATAAAAAGAAGTGGATCCTATTTAAGAACACTGCAAAAATGTTTGGGAAGCTGTCTTGTATTTAAAGCCTAGTAGAAAAGTAATTTTAAGCATGAGAAACAGAGTCAAGGGTTTACTATGGTGGTGTTTTTTTGTCTAACTTACCTGCCCACAAGTAAAAGAGTTGCATATAAATCAGTATTTTAAATATATTTTTGGGATCACTGAAGTAATTCTATTGTGAATTGTCTTGTCAGTATCAAAGAGTTGGTCTATTTGAATGGTCTTTCAAATATGTTTTTGTATTTTTTTTCCAAATATTTGTGTATTTTAACTGCTGTTTTAATTTTGCCCTTTTGAAAACATGAGGGCTCTGGGAACGTAACTAAGAGTTGTTTCTGCAGTAAGACCCTACATTGGGTCTCTTACTGGGACTGGGAAGTGATTGCTTAGGTTGAACTGAGCCACGTGTAGAGGAAGCAAACCACAAGAGGAATATTACCTTTCTCCTCCTTAGTAGTTTGTGTTTTGCTTCAAATAATTTGGTAAATGAAAACATCAAGGGTAAGTGACCATCTCATTAAACTTTCTCTTGCTTGCCCATCATGTAGTAAAAGAGTGACTCGACTCCTAGAGAAGTGAGTTCTCTCACTTTATCCAAGCTATTAACTTTCAGGGGCGTAAGAAGAGATGACAAGAGATTTTCATTGAGATCAGGGAGCTGTGGAACACACTGTTTAGAGCGATTTTTAGGGCTCTTGTTTCTCTGTGTTGAAATGTTTGCCTTTTACTCTTTAAATTGGCTCTTTTATTATATGTTTCTAGCTGCAGGTAGGAAATCCCCCCCCCCCCCCCTTTTTTTTTTCCCTCCTTCTCCTTTCCCCTCCTCTCTTGCTTGTATTTTACTGCAGAATTGCAGTTCTTATGTATATACATATGTATATACATATGTATTTGGCATTCAAGTGTGATTTACTCTGCGCAAAATTCATAGCATTGGCTGAGGCCCCTTAAGGAGAAAATGCCTATTGTGCTGGTCCATTTTAATACCTTCTTTAGGTTTTTACGCAGCACTGACAGTCTGCTAAGTGGTTTGCAGACAAGTATGAAGATAAGGTCTCTCCTTGCCCCAGAGAGCTTATACTTTAAGCCTTGTTGTAAACATGACTTTTGTACTGGAAAAACATCAACAGTTTGGCTCTTACCGATACAAACATACCAATTTTAGGATTTTACTGTAAAGGTGTCTTAAATGGTATGGGTTGCTCTACTGTAGGAATGAACTGTGCAATTGGAAGCTTTTAAGTGTAAGCGGAGTTTAAACTTACAACAAAGATGAAGTGTGGTTAAATCTGTAAATTGGTGTAGAGAAACTAGGGAAATTGTGCAGATATTTAGATTTGTTAGCACTTTACAAGCTCATATACTCATTTTTTTTTTAACCTTCCATTGTGAGTTTCCTCTGTGGATAAAATAGTTTGACAGTGTTGGTCCATGGAGGGCCTCAGTATTACATTTACACTCAACAAACTAGCTTTTTA